>NC_073731.1:23202500-23502500 GCF_023634155.1 Falco peregrinus | reverse complement strand
CATCCAGGTGAAGGAACAAGTACTTAACAGTTCTGCTAAGGTAAAAAACCTGAAGTTTAAGACAAGGTACATCACTTATGTAACAAAAATCTATTATCTGTTTCAAGTTCTTCGATAGCCTAACTTCACAGACTGTCTTCAAATCCATACAGTAGGATGAAATTTTAAAATTATTCTTTCATTTAAAAGCCTGCTTTAGAACAGGCTTTTGAAGCAGTTAAATTAAAATCCATCACTTTTGCAACAGCATCAAGAATTGACAGCAGAGCAGCAAAATTTGAGTTCCTATCAAGCAGTTTATTTGCACATACAGAAGCAGCAACTTACATTTATAGGAGCAGACTGAATACATCTTATGTAGTGTCATTATAGAGTAAAGCAAACTTTGCTTTGCTCACAGCAAATTACAGGTTTTTTTTAAAAATTCCTGTTACCTGACAAGCAACTGTATTCATACCTGTAGCAAACAGCAAAATGGGCATAGGCAGCTACTATCCAATTGTGGTGGCCAGCTACTATTAGGACTTTCCGTGGGTCCACAGGAAATCCTAAAAAAACCAAAGCTGAAGTCAGTCAAGTGACAGGTATTAGAAGACAAGCAGAGACATCTGTAACAGGATAGAGCTGTCTGCTAAGATATGCAACAGACACTTTGACAATGCAGTTTCTCAAGAAACATTTTCAGCCGGATTCTAGTTAGCAATATTACTCCTCACAGTCCTTACAACTATTACAGTTCTTACATGTAAGCAAGACATTTCTCAGTCAATACAATGCAAATCGTTCATAAAGAGAAAGAGGCAAGCAAATTGGTAAAAATTTGAGGATTGTTATCAAATAAGAAGCAATGCTCTCTTTCGTAAAAGCTCTTTCCAAGTAGTTGGTGCAACCCTATATTGTTCCAGACTGTAAAACTGAAATTTCCGGTATGTCAGAATACCTATAGCTCCTCTGTTTCTTATCTAGTGAGAAGAGCATGCCCATTTCTGGTCTATAACTAGATTAGGTTTGGCAGAAGTGTGGGATGGCACTGGAATCAGTGGTTATGGTACTTCCCTGAGTTACCTCTCAGCATTGATATGCTAAAGAACTAACACCTAAGGATTACATCATCTTCGGCCTCATTTTCCCCAAGACTGCCATAACACAAAGAAGAATCAGCAATTCATATCCAAGGCTTATTTTTATGTTACCTGGATACAGATTCACCTTTTAACATACTCCAGATTTTCCTAACACTGCTACAATTTACACAGTTATAGCAGAAATATGACACTTCTAACAGCATCATTTTGCTTGCAAAGTCAAAAGCTGGAAAATTACCAAATTCAAGCCCATCTTATTTACAAATTTTTTAGAATTTTATATGGAAAGTACATAGTCAAACAACTGAAGACTATCTTTACTCTAAAAACCTGACTCTTGCAGGGCAAGAAACACACCAGGAGCAAGAAAAAGGCGCAAGAGCAGGAAGGAGGTCCTGAACAAAGACCAGACACTAGTCTGTCTGGTTTTTTTATCACATCTTTAGCAGTGCAAGGCATTTGTCTAAGGGGCCATACTAAGACTGCATGAAGAACTTTGATTTGCTTCTCAGCCTCATGTCTTGATTGTGCAGCAGTGAGCCTTAAATACCGTACAGGAAGTAGTGGTTAATTAAGTATTCAGCCATTTTAAGATAAGGCAAACATAGAATAACAGACTGAAACCAGAAATAGTCACTCAGGTTTTATTTCCCAGTGACAATCAGCTTTTCAATTTATTTTGGTTTTAAAACTGACATTCCTCACCCAGTCTGACTGTACCTTCCCCAGTACCAGCAAGTGTAGGCTGGACACCACCTCCATGAATCTCACTCTCAGAGCAGTTTTGACCAGTTCTAACATCAGTCAGCGGCCCAGCAGTGTTATTTATTTTACGATTGGGAATGCCTATAAAAGAAAAAGAGATGTTTTGTTCCGCTCCATAAACTTTAGTGATATAACAGATATTCACTTCCAAAACACAGGATTAATACTTCTGCATTTTGACCTAAAGTCTAATTCAACTGCTATAAGAATTCGGCAATATCGTAACACTGAAACAGAAAATGCTTTTGCTCTCTGTGTTGACATTCACAATTTAAGGAGCTATCTTCAAAAATCTTGTCAACGATTGGCTAGGTATCCCCTAGACTTCAGGTTAACACATGAACTGCATCCATCTCTAGAGAGAAGAAAAATCTAAGTACTCATATCGTTAAGATAAGGTCATTTGTGGCGATCTGTCATCTAGACACACGACACGTAACTGTACCGTCCAAAAGAAGAAAGCACTCCATGCTGGTAACATTTAACCGAAACATAGTTGAAGAACCCCTACTCGAGTCTACTACCAAACACAGCCTGCTTAGTAATAATGTGCCACAACTCCCTCCCTGCCCAGTACTCTAAACATGCCGTTTCATACAGCATACGGATAAAAGCCTTGCTTTTGAATCAGAACCATGTTTGATTCAACTGTTCATCTCAATCTTTCCATAAGAAAGCCTTCTCTGGACAGTTTAACCACCAATAGCCCCCACAGACTAAAGCAATAAGTGACCACAAGCAACATTATACCATGAATACAAAAATACCTGGAGGAGGCAGGTAGCCATGAAAAAGGACGCTCCCACAAGATGAGCGTTCCAGTTCTTCACATAGTAGCAATCTTCTTACTAAGGAGGAAAACAAGATATGACCACAGCTTTCACTTCCCCGGAAACATTACGTTATTTCAAATAACCTGCTGTAACAGTTTTGAAAATCTTCAGGGTCACAACTGTCCAGGAATTATTTATAAGTGGGTCATTACTACAGTAATAAACATGAGATGACTTCATATTTAAAAAGCAGGAGTTACCTAAAGGGGTGATTCCATAGAATTCAGCTTCATGCCTGAGAACATTAATACTGACTCCCCTAGAGAAAGAGAAAACACAACAGAAAACAAGGACAAAGTGAGTCAACACCCTGAATATTCATACTTGCATATAACTAGACACTGCACAACATGAACAAGGTACTAACTGGTTTACAGAATTACCACCAAATGCATTCAACATGCTGATGTTTGAGATTTCTAAGTGATCTTAATATTAATTACCATTCATTAAAATAAGGATCCAGAAACAATAAAGAAATACATTGCCAGAAGTGGTTAAAATTACAAGAATCCACTAACAAAACACAATGCTACCATTTCTGCCTCTACCATGCCGTACATAGACTCTAGACATGGCCCCAGATCTACCAGGGAGCAGAGTCATATACTAGGCACCCAACTAGAAGAGTAAACTAAAAAATCATCATTTGATAGTGTTCTAATGCATCTGATCAAATTAATTTTCACTTGAAATACTTAGAACTTCTTACCGTAAGTCCAATTCCTTTGTGCGAAGAAAATTTAAAATGGGTGCAAATGCCGCTGGATCTCGATCAATAAATATCTGCAAAGAAAAATTGCTGTACTTCAGCATTATATGGAACAACCGTCAACTAAAATGCTTTTTTATGCTGTGCACAGGAAAGAGGACTTGAAGATGAGGCAGTCGGCAGATGAACACAACCCAAAGTTTTTTGACCTCTGCTTTGCTCTCGTTATTCTTCTACCATCCACTAATTCAACATTCTTAAAAGACTTATATAAAAAAACCGCTGCAAATAAAGAACACGTTTATTAAGTGCCACCTAAGTTCTAGTCTCCACAAAGGTCAATGGGTGCCCTCAATTTCTATCATGTATTCAGGATGCGGTAAATGTAATAAGATATCAAGGTAAGTTAAAAAAAAAAAAAAAGTCTAAAATCAAGTCAATTACCATTACAACTACTTCTACACTTTTAGCAAAGTACTTGTGTGCTTTACTATCACTCAACCACATTGCTATAACTATAGTTTCCCATTTAAGAATATCATAAACACAGACTGAAACATCCATTTTGCTATCTGTATTTGCCAAGTTTCCATGTCCGGATTTACTCACCTACATATGCAATAGCTATCTAACGAAAATTACACCTCTCTCCGCAATACAGCAATTAGCAGTTTTTCTGTTCTTAAAAAAAAAAAAAAGTACAGTTGCTGCCTCCGCATTGTCTGTACAATGCAGAATGAGCACAAAAATATGCACATTATTCCAGTTTAATCTATCTTGGAATGAAGATGAGAATCAAGAAACCCACAGATGTCACCAATTTTCATGGAAGTTTACACTGACTCAGGCAGCGTAACTCCCACTAGCATCCACACTGAATAAACCTAACTGAAAGCATAACATTAAACTAATGAGTTATCAGTAGGTTTATTACTTACAGCACCAGTTTCGTCCTTCAGTGTTGAAATTCTTCCACTCAGCAAACTGCAACACAGGAAATCGTCATTAAGTGTCCCTCAGAAATGTACTACACAAATACAAGACATCAACACTCTCAATCAGTTTGCTCTTTTTGTGTAGTCAGTTGCATTTTCATAAAACAGAGCAGCTGAGCAAAGAAACCCGCCTTGGTAAGGCAGAATGCTCCGGAGGTGCAGGGTGAAGGATCTCTCCTGAACAAAGAGGCAGTGCGTGCACACCTAAGGAAAAGCTAAGAGCTGCATCATAAGGACCCTCAGATTCTCAAACAGACACAAGGCCTTAGCCTGAAAGGATGGAAAAGTTTTCCCAGGCACCCAGAGGGCTGCGTAGTTTGTTACAATCTAGTAAATCAGTAAAAGCTGCTTAAGTTAAAAGGAAGAGTAAACAATCCATTCTGCAAGGACTTCCGGGGCAAGAATGGGGTGGATGACTTTTTACACAATTCCACTTCAAAGTTTCTCTCCCATCAGATCAAAGTACTTTTGTTCCAGATCCATGGAAAATGCAATGCCAAAACTTTTTTTTTTTTTTTTTTTTTTTTACAGATAAGAAACACACTAACATCAACAGTTTTATTACAAGATTACATCTTAGTCTGGATGACAATTATCTCTGAAATTTTCCAGTACTGGATGACTTTCAGAAGAACCTCCTTAGATAGTCTATTTAGTATGAAGACTGGGGAATAGCATTAGACTTCCTCTTTGTGCCTTTCCTTCCCTGCCTCAAAGAAGGGGACATTTCCCTGGCACTCCATTCATCTAAACATTTCAGCAAACCAGGAGCAGATAACGCTGCCTGTCTACGTCGGCTGCCAGGCTTTTATTGGGAAAGAAATCTAGAGTACAAAACCTAAATGTAATGAAGCAAAATTGCCAGCCTTTAGGTCTTCTTTTAAGTGTTTAGGATTAACTGGGATGATAGAGGTACAGCAACTACAGCACAAAATTACTAGGGCACAAACAGTAGGCAGCACAACCTATAGAAGTAGTAATGGTAGAGACATAAAAGTTAGCAGAAGGGTGTTCAATAATTCAACAGCTCCTGTACCACAAGTTAAAACTCTCAAAACTTTTGAGTTAATTCAGGGTACAGCAATAACTCAAAAACCATAAAAGGCAGTGCTGCTGTGTATGGTCAATAAGATCACAAGTGGTAATATAGTAACAGACTTAGTGGCATCTCCCTTTCCTGTAGATTTGGAGCCTTATTTCCACAACATCTGAGAAGTGACAACTGTTCAGCACATATAAGCTGCCATAGCATCATTCAAGACAGAAGATGCCTTTTGGGTAACAGCTCATTTCAAATGAATCTGTCTCATTACTTGAAATAGGGGGGAAAGCATTAAGGAATAAAGACATTATTTATGGCAGAAATTAACAACTAAGAATATATATATATATTTTTTTAATGACTGTTAATTTGTCTTTGTTTCATGTGATGATATATTACAAATACCTTGAAAAAAAGGAGTCTGGGATCCACATCAGTGTTTGTCTTGAAGTGCTGAACCTAAGAAACCAAAGTTAACAAATTTAGAATCAGCTGTAAAATTGGAAGGAAGTCTGCTTTATCCAGATTCTTTGACTTCTCCCATAAAGCTGATATCAAACAGGTTTGGGGAGTTTAAGATCTGCGCATCTGTACAAAGTCAAAGAGGTTGCACATTATTTGCACAGATTGTCCTTAAGCATAAAGCAGGACTGCCCAGAGACCCTAAAGTGCCATTCTTTAAATGTTTATAACACACCATCCCAAACATCCCACATTTTCTGGTTCTCATACTTTGTCAACATTAATGCTTGACAAAACACACAAAAACAAACCAGAAAAATCACAGGCACACAAAAAACAGCCACTAAAATACAAGTTAATCGACAATGTGCTACTTTTGTCATTAACTGCATGTTACTCTTACTTAGGACTAAAAGGGTGCTACACTGTACGCTGCAAAAGACTACAATGAGCTTCAAGTTAATATTCTACAATAAATTTAAGTATTTGCCATTTTGCTATTTGGGTCCTCTTAGGGGCATCCAATAGCAGTAGCAGTTAAAAGAAAAAGTATTAACTCCAGATCATATTATGAAATAATACAAATTATAGTATTATTTCTGATGCCAGATGGTATTTTACATAATAAATAACTAAGAACTCTTTTATCCTTCTTCTGATTTTGATTTAACATGAAGAAAGAGAACTGGATTGGCAGCTTGGACAAGGAGGTCGTGCTCTGCCTCAGCTCTCTGACTGTACATATCCTCTAACTAGTACCATGAATAAGAAACCTTTGCTGACCTCTTCATTAATGGGAATCAAAAAAGGAAAGGCAGAAGTAAAATTCCATGGTAACTTTCTACATAGTAGAGGAATACATTACAAAATATTGTCTGAATAAAAGCACTTAACCATCGTTTATCCAGTTTTCACTGCTTGTATTTTCCAGTTTTAGAGAGAAAGATGTAAACAAAAAGTATTACTTTATACCCCTTAAGAGGCAGAAACACAAAGGCTATATGGAACTACCACTGTGCATAAGATGTGGATTGCGTAGCTGCTCGCTGCAAGCAAACAATGATAAATTTGTTCTTAGCAGAAAATCTACAGTGTAAGTGTTCTAAGCAGAAACATGCACAAAAAATTAGAGAATCAAAGTCGTTTGATATTTAAATGTAAAATGACTTCTAAGTATGTTTGCAGTTTTACACAGCTTTTATCATCAGTAATACAGATCACTACCCCTATGTACTTTTAAGAGTAAGGGATGGTTCAGAAGATGTTCCAGAAGAAGCCACCACACAACAAGGACATGAAAAGACCCACCAACCAATTCCATGTTTGTGTCCTTGCAACATTATCAGTGGGTTTAGATAGCACAAGCATTTTCTGTCTGTGACTTAGCACTGTGGTACCAGTTTAGTAAGCAATACCCCATATTAATGCATACTTTAAAACTTTTAATACCTATACATTAGTCTGTGTAAACAATGGGACAGAGTCCTCCTTTTCAGGATACAGAAAGAAGCTTAGCTAGCAAAATTTACGTGTGCATCTGCAGCTCCATGCAGTGGTCAGAAATACGTTGTATCAGGAAAATTAGGCAAACCCAGTGCAATCGCCTCAAATACCCTCAAGCAGGTGGCAGCCTACCCTTATTTTACAGAAAATAACAGGCAAATGGAAACATACACGCTAAGTGTCAGTTACAAAACAACCATTTTCGTAGTCTATTGCACTTGCAGCGTTATCTTATAACCAGAGGGAGATAAAGCGTCAAGAGAATTCACTACATTTGTTACAGTAATTTCTGTGAATGTTAACTTGCAAGAGGCTTGTGCTCCCAGCAAAGGAATCCACAGAAGCTGAGACCTGGAACTGTTGGAGCAACCATGCCCAACAGACAAGCTCTGGCAGTCCCAGGGAGCAGTGGTATCCTCGTGTCTGAACATGGAAAGCTGGGGACTTTGTACTAGTTGCTCAAAGTATAACTGCTGTCAGAGACAGAGGAGAATGCCAATTTCCTCTTCTCATACAACCCTACAAACAAACCTGTTTCAGGTTTCTAGTAAGGGTAACAGGAACTAAAGAGAAGAAAATGTGTATAGTATCCCACACTCCCTCATTTGCTGTCCAGATAACTCACTCCACCAGCAGCTTTGAGTAACCTGCCCTTTGCAAGCTGAAAAACCTGCCTCAGATAATTTTTTTCACAGAATATAAGCACTACATGAGAAGCTGAACTTGCAAAAGACCAAAACCTCTTACACTGAGGTACTAGTGTACATTGTCTCTCTATTAAAAGGGGAATGTCCATGCACGCATTTCTTACTCCTCACATCCAAATTATATCCATTGACCAGAATCTAGACCTTCGACCAGAAATGAAATATATACAAATGTTAAGTTTACCTTATTCTTCATACTTTTTTGTGTAGGGAAGCCCTCTGCGGATGTGCATTTCTTCCCCAGTTTATGCCCTGTATATGCCCTGATTCATGCTGTTCTCTGCAGATGCGTGTAATAAGACCTATTTAAAATTATGAGACTGAAGCATCTTTGCAATTCCACTTGTAACAAAAACCTAGAAGATGAACTGGCCTTAATTTCAGAGGCAGAGTTCACTGAAGAACCTTATTCAGTATAACACAAAATTTGGTCCAAGCCAACGTCAAAATTATCCTGAAAGCACCATTATAGTTGAAGTTTTGCATAGGCAAGTTACAAGCTGTTTTTCTCTGGGCTGAGCCAGGTTCTTAATGTCTTCTCATAAAACAGAAATTCTGCATCGATTTTTATGGCACCCTCCTTTAAAAAAGGCTGCAGCATACAATTTAGTTATAAGAACAAGTTCATCTTCAGGGTAATGCAAGAAAATTCCTAAAATAGTAGCAGTAGTTCCTACTACTTATAGCTGGTTTCACGTCGCACACAGGCTCGGGAAGACACACCAGTTTCCACTAGCTATGGCAATCCAAACGATTTCACGCCTGAGCATGTCAACAGGAACATTTGCACTATTTATTACACAGATCCTGACCACAGCTGCCCCAGTTCTCTCCCTCAGCCTGCCAAAATGTCTACGCATGCCATCTTCCATGCCTCCAGCGTACATCTGAACACAATACAGCTCTTTATTCTGGCTGACAGCAGCAGCAGCACACCAACCTCTTCACTACCTCCGTCTCTGAGGCTGCCAGACAGACCGGTCACTGGCAGCCCAGGGGTCTCTCCTGAAGCAGCAGTACACCCCCAGAGCTCGCAAGCACATACGTAGATACCCCCGAGGCTGCAGCTGCAGGGGGGCACCCCGCGGGCCCGCCACCCACCCTCCGTTCTGCCGCCAGGTGCCCGCCGGCCCCCTCCCCTGCAGCGCGCCAGGGACCCCGACCGGGCCCTCCCGGAGGCAGCGCCGGGCCTGCAGCACCACGGCCGCGTCCCACCGCCGCCCGCCCGCACGGAGCGGCTGACGGGCCGGGCCGGCCCAGCCCCGGGCACGGCCGGGCAGCGCCTCCCTTCGGGCACGGCCCCGGCAGGGACCTCCCCGCTTCAGCGGTCCCCTCCGCTTCGCTGCCCTGCGGTCCGCGCCGGCCACCTCCCGCCGCCCCGCGGGACCGCAGCGGCCCCGCCGGCTGGACCCGGGGCCTGGCCCCTCCGCTCGGCGGCCTCCGCAGCCTCGCTCACCTGGTGCCGCCCACGTTGAGCTGGATGATCTCCCCGCTCCCGGCGCCAGCGAAGCCTCCGCCGTTCCCCGCCATCTTCCCCGCCGCCTGCTCCAGCCGGCGCCCGCCGCCGCCTCCCGCCGCCGCCGGAACCTCGGGGTCGAGAGCAGCAGCGGCGGGGCAAGGCGGAGGCGGCGGCGGGGAGGGAGGAGGCGGGGGATCAGCCAGCGGGCCCGCGAAGCCCTCTGCGGCTGCCGACGGCCCGGGCAGGGTCAGCGCCCGGCCAGACCGCGGCCCCGCCGGCGCCCCGCCGCTCAGGCCCGGCCAGGCCGCGCCGCCTCCCCGCTCCGAGCGGAAAATGCCATGGCAACGCGACAGCACCTGCGGGAGGGCGGCCGGCGCGGGCCAAAACACCCCGGACCCTTCGCGGAACGAGGCCGGCTGCGAGGAGGCGGGGACCCCCCGGCGGCGGCAGCAGCGGCGGCGGCGGGAGTTGGTCAACACCCCCCGGGGGAAGGGGCGCGCCCGGAAGGGGCCGTGTGCGGCCGGGTGGCGCGGCGGGGCGGGCCGGCGGCGCGGCGGGGCCGGGCTGGGCAGGTGAGCGGGGCGGGGCGGCCGCCAGGGGTGAGGCGGGGCGGGCCCGGCCCGGGCTGTGCTGCGCGGCCCCGGCTGCGGCGCCGCACCTGGAGCAGAAGGAGCCCGAGGGCGGAGGTCGTGCCCGCTGCGCTGTTGGGCGCGGGCGGCAGCTGCCGATGACGCCCCCCGGTGCCAGCGACCCCCGCGGACTACGGGGCCGCAGCCAGCGCGGCCCCGGGGCTGGGCCTGCCGCCCGCGGGCGGGCCGGGCCGGGCACTGCGCGCCGCCGGTGGGCGCTGGCGGCCGGCACCGACCCGGAACATTCCCTGGAAATGCGGCGGGAAGGCGGCGGCCGCACAGTGGGGTTCAAAGCGTGGGCTGCAGCCCACTGTCGTTAATCAAATTCTCCACAGATTAAAGAGAAAAAATAGTAGATGCTACAGATGTGAGGCCGCAGTGCGGTTTGAGGAAGAAATCTGTCACAGCAAGTGAGAGAAAACTGCCGAAATACGTGACACTGTGGCTAGCAAAGGAAGTCATAAAATCGTGGTTTAAAGTTGTGAGGGTAGGCTTGATGATTAATTTCTCCCCTCAAACAAGGAGAGGAATGAGCAAATATGAGCCCACTATTTTTAAGTGAAATTTTCCTAGAGACTGAAAACCCACCCAGCAGATCCACGCCCTGTTTAAACCTAATGTTTTTCTGCAAGGACACACGGATAGAGCTGAAGCATGCTCAAAAATTGTATTTTGAAAATGCTGGGAGAGTTCTGGGACTAGCCTAGGAACAAACTGCTTGAAGTTACCTGGCCACTCCCTCGCTCACTTACCTTGGAAATTCAAGTTTTATACCTCTAGTCGTATCACAGAGCCAAACTGACCAGAGCTATGAAGATACCTTTGCCAGGCAGGGAAATACTTGGGAGAAATTAATTCACTATCACAAGGCCCTCTTGCTACCACAGAGAACCATGCAGCCATTTGGGGCTTCTTGGGCTAATTGGCTAACCAGCACAGTTATTAAGCTTCGGCAGGGAGCTCATGAATACTTCTATAATGTGTCCTGTATGTTGGTGCAGACGCTTCTACAGTATCTTCTCCCTACAGCCTAAGGTGTAAAGAAAATTTAAAAGCAGCTGAATGTGTCACCAAGCCCTAGACCTTCAGGCCTTTCTGTACACTTTGTAGTCTGGCTGTAGTTTGAGTTTCTTTTTGGACTCAAGAAGAGCCGCACTTTAAGATTTCTTCTGAGTTGTCTTCTGCTTCCCTGGAGTAAACAATAGGAAATAAAAAACGTTCAGGTGTACTGTCAGGGAGAGAAGGAAATTGAACTTCCTCTCCCATGTCCTGGGGCAATCTTCTAACTATTAAAGTATTGGATAAGAGTGGGACAGCCTATTTCTTTTCTTGTATTTGGAAGGAAGACCGCCACTCCCTACTTTGACCCATCAGCTTTTAAAAGAAAAATTTAAGACAGAGAGGGCTTGAGGCTGTGGATCATGCTTGGAAACCATACCACTGTGGAAAGAATCTGTGCAGAAGACCTGCACCTGTCCTCAGTGTTTCCTATGGGTCGAGTGGCTGCTCATTCAGGCAGTTGACTGAAAGATCACTTTCTGCATGCCTAATTCAATCATGTTTCATAAGGCGTCTAATAGCTTAGGTAGTCAAGGACTATAAATTGCGGAGTGACTGGCCACATGTGTTAAAGAAATGGCACTGTAACCATTGTGTATACAAATGCTTCTGTGGCCCAGCTTGCTTATATCTCTTGAAAAATATCTTAGGCTTCTAAATCACGTTTGCCACTGTTGTGGTGTAACCCCAGCTGGCAGCTAAGTACTATGGAGCCACTCACCAACTCCCCCACCCCGATGGGATGGGGAGGAGAATGAGAAAAAGGTGAAAGTTGTGGGTTGAGATAAAAACAGTTTAGTAACTGAAACAAAGTAAAATTCAATAATAACAACAATTGTAATGAAAAGGAGAGAGAAAGAGAGAGGAATAAAACCCAAGGGAAAAAACCCTCAAGTGATGCACAATGCAGTTGCTCACCGTCCACTGACAGATGCCCAGACAGTCCCTGAGCAGCAATCAGCAGCCCCCGGCCAGCTCCCCCCGGTTTGTATACTGAACATGACATTCTATGGTATGGAGTATCCCTTTGGCTAGCTCTGGTCAGCTGTCCTGGCTCTGCTCCCTCCCTGCTTCTTGTCCACTTGCTCACTGGCAGAGCATGGGAAACTGAAAAGTCCTTGATTGAGTGTAAGCACTACTTAGTAACAACTAAAACATCGGTGTGTTATCAACATCATTCTCATATTAAATCCAAAATTCATAATTGTACCATCTATTAAGAAGAGAATTAACTCTATCCCAGCTGAAACCAGGACAGCCTCACAATGCCTAAATAACATTAAATTTAAGATTTGCTGCCTCTTAAATAAAACGTAAACACATTGGCATTTTTATTTGATTCATGAAAATCACTCCAGGAAGATGTGAGACAATCAGCTGTGCATTGATCCGTTCTGTAACAGCTGCAGTCCTCAAACACTTCCACTAGATGCCTCTATTGTTTTTGAAGTAAACTTCCAAAATGTAATTCCTGTTGAGTCTAACCATTTAAGGCATATTCTCAAGGCTATTTCTCTTGATGTCACAATTAAAGTACACCATTTGCAATAATAAAAAAAAATAAATCCCAAGCTCATTTCAAACCACACATCGCATCAGTGTTATACAATATTAATATAGAAAGCAACTTTGTGTTGCTAGTTTGTATGATGTTTTTATTAATTCAATTAAAAAAAAACCTGTCAGAAAAGTGTTACCTGTGGCACTATGCAAAAAATTAGTCATCAGAATTAAATATACATGCTTCTGAGTGATGATTGTATGGTTTAGGAAATAAGGAGGCACATGCAACAGATTATTGGTTATGCAGTGGGGCACATTGTCATTTGATGTGTTTAATTGCAATAATCCAAGGTAAGAGTACAAGGAAGGGTTTCTTACTCACTCTTTTCCGCTTGCGTATGAGTACAGTTTTCTTGTGGAACATCCTGTTTTCTGGCCAAGAAGCTAATTATTCCATTCAAAAGAAGGCAAATTTTGCTCTATAAATTGCGTTCAAGAGACACCTCCCAATGGTATGATTGCCCTTAAGCTACTTAAAATACAATTTTAGGTAGGGATTGCTACTCTTTGGCATGTTTGCCAGGTACCTGTTTTGCAAAATTATTAACTGAGAAACAATTTGGCTCCCAGGCAGCCAAAGGAAGTTAGGTAATAAATTCCTTCTCTGCCTCCTCAGCAGCTCCATAGTGAGGGATATTTTGCTCCACCCTGGACAGGCTCCCTTCTGATCACTTACACCAACGCTAAGTACAGTGCAGCAGTCTGTGCAATACTACAGAGTGGCTGGATACCAATTCCTGAGATATATTTTTAGCTGTTTATATCAAGCCTAAGTCAGACTTTTTTCTTCTTTTTATTTTTCATAGCATCCAGTTTGGAAAACCAATTAAGTGCTTTGGAAGTGAAGAAGCATTTAATTTTGGTGATGATATAACATGTTACATTATTATTGTCTGTGAGCCCATTTTAAAGTAAAAGGCACTTTGCATATTTGAGGGGAGGGGGAGTCTCTCAGCAATTTAAAGTCCCCATCAGTTTGTTTAGCTGTTTTCTCACAAAATGTGAGAACTTTGTGGCAGGGATCTTGTCTCTGTATCTTGGAGCCTCACCGATACAGCCACTCTGGGAAATAATACTATGAGTCACTAGGACCAATAGTGCATGCTCAGTTTTCCCCCAGCTTTGCTTACAGTTACTTAGCTTGAAGGGTCTGAAGTTTGAAGGTACTCACTTAATAGCTGAAGTCCAATAAAGAGTACTGGAATAACTTGAAATAGGCCACAGGGGAGGGAAGAAGCTCATGGGACTAGGTGGAGTATGCATTTCTTCGTTCCTGAACATATGGTTGTTGCTTGCAAATTGGGAAACAACCTTCCTTTTCAGCTCCAGAAGCAGTGCTGCACAGTGGGTGGCTACCAAGGATGTTCCCTTTACCCAGAGCAGCTCCACCCCGCAGCCAAATAAAAGGGATGTTGGTAGAAATGTCTATAAAGGCCTTTTTTCCCCCTCTTAAAATACAATGAAGGGAAAGGATACAATAGACGCAGAATCAAGTCAAAAGCAGCTTCCTAAAAGGGGAGGAAAGATTCTGCAACATCCTGTAAAGAACTGTGTATCCAAGTCTGCTGAATCCCTGGAAAATTCTTAAAACTTTCATTTTCAGAAAATAAGTCTTAAAATCTTAGTGTTTAACAAGTCTGGGGGAGATTACTATTATGCTCCAGCATAGCATTTGTTCTCAGTTACCAAGCGTGGGATGTCCTCTAGTCCTGCTGCAGGACTCTGCTGAGTTCTGCTCCCTGGAGGGCTGCCAGGACAGTGTGCCACCCAAAAGCTTTTCTTTCAGAGTTTCTGCAGTTGGTTTTTTTCCCTGCTAAAACGAGAAAAAAAAAAAATATCCAAATCTACTATCTTTTTGGAAAGTTACTCCTCCTCATCCCAATCCTCTAGACAAATTTAAGATGAAAATAAGTGTTAAAAGAATCACAACCCAACAATTTTTAGTATATCCCAGCAGAGCTGGGTGAGACAAGAGCCAGCAGAAGTACAATAAATGTGCGTGTTATTTTGCTAGTACGTGCTGTGTCCACAGCGTGGGGCTGTTTGCTAGTGCATGTCTGTTGTCAAAGCCTGGGCTTTTTTGCATTCAGCACAGTGGAAGAATGCCACTGCTGCAGACTGCAGTTTGGTTTGAAAATCCCTTGAGTTTGTGTGCAATGTATGCATTTGTGCTCATCATTATTTAAGTCATTCAGCTAAAGTTGTCTATATTTCTGTATTGAGTCAGGTTCTGTTTATGAACTGGATGTAGCTAGTAACCAAATTATCTTCCCTAAGACTGCAATCCATCCCAGAGAAGCGAAGCTAGGTTGTAGTGAGTTAGCACAGCTCCATTTATGTTGGACTGCTGTGTAAGCAGGCTGAAGGTCCAATAAATAGCTGGATATACTGTCAGGCATGAAATAATAAAGGCATGAAATTGCAAAGGCACAGGTTGTAACATTTATCAGAAAAATTACTTCATTTATATCTTTTCTTCATTTCTCGAAGACTGTTCATCAGTCTGGGTTGTTTGTAAGAGTCATTGAATAAAGAGCATGCAGATTAGAAAAGACTTTCTTAAAGATAAGAAAAAACCACAAATCCTGAAATAATTTTCAAAAAAAAAAAATTATTCTCAATTATTTTGTTCTCTTTATCCTCCTTCTGACATTTTCCAGCCCATCAATGTTGATGATGCTCAAGCATTGTAATGCTTACTTTATGGTTCCTTATTTCAATTACAGCCATGAAAGGGTTAGAGACCAGAACTTTATATTCTGTACATGGAGTCAATACTGGAACACCCAAAAGTTTTTTTACTTCTGTGAGCCCAAAGGGCAACTGATATGGGGCCTGACCTTCAGTGTAGCACCGGCAAAATAACCCCACGTAACACCTCCTTCCTCAGTTTGACTCTTACCCTATGTTTGTAATACCAGAGCTGGATGTCTTTCTGAATGGTCAGCGACAAAGATTCAAATCCATTGCATAAGAAGGTGACCTGTCTAGGATTTAGTTACCTGGGTAAAAATTCATGCCATCTCTGCCATGCGATCTTGTCTACCTTCATTTTACAGCCATCAGTTTGCCTTCTAATGAAGAAATGTTGAAGTGCCTTCTTCACATAGGTATTTGTGGACAGCTCTACTTGACTGCTCTTTGACAGCTGAAGTCTCATACCATACAACAGCATGAGGCAGCCTGCTTTTTCAAAATAGTTTGTTACGGATTGGTTTTCAGCGCTGGCTTGGGCTGCAGGAACAGAAACCTGGTAATTCATATATCCATATGACTTCAATATATGTCTCTCAAATGAGCCCTGAAAACTGTAATAAGGGTGAGAGAGGATGAAAGCTCCTTTCAG
Organism: Falco peregrinus; assembly: GCF_023634155.1. Classification (NCBI taxonomy): domain Eukaryota; kingdom Metazoa; phylum Chordata; class Aves; order Falconiformes; family Falconidae; genus Falco; species Falco peregrinus. Next base: position 23,486,340 of record NC_073731.1, on the reverse strand, counting down.
CTCATTTCTTCTAAAGTCTTAAGTAAATGCACTTTATACACACAGGAAATTACAGTTGTATAAACTGTACAGTTAGCTAAACTGGCGATGAGAGGATATCCAACAAAAATGTCCTATTTGAAGTCCTGTTACTAGTTACTTTTGTTTTAAGAGAACATGGAGTACTTGTCTGTATAAACAGCTAGGAGCAACCCATGTTCCTAGGAATCCTTCCAGCTTTATCTACTGTACACTTATCAAATCGATGAGTACTTAAACCCACATATATAGAATGCTCACCTGTGTGCAAGGTGCCGTGAACTTACCTTGCTTCATTTGCGGCAACGAGTCCAAAACTCTGCTGCATCCATTTTTAATCACTGATGTTTTGAAACTACCCATATTTATGTGAAAATCTTGGTGAAGCTTTTAGCAGTTCAAAATACACATGTAAACACAGATACTGACCTGTTCTTCTTCACTGGTAATTATTTTAAACAGTAACGTGTTACATTAGATCCTTATTGGAGTAAGTGACTGCCAACACTTAGCAAAACATATGGGTATGTACATAAAATTCTTGCTTGGTTCTAGATAGGTATGTAAAAACTCATTTTAGCAAATATTATGTTTACAATACTTCGTAATAGCTCAGCAAGTGCCTGAAATTTTTGTCTGTGGAGAGGAAGACTGCTCTCCTCTATTTTGTCCAAAAGTTGTTGGAGGAGCATCACTTGCACTCCCTATACATCTTTTCATATAAGCTTTTGAATTATGTTGGCTGCTACCTGCATATTCTGCTTTTCCTTGAGTAAGTGAACATGCTTAACTTTATTTCCTTTTTCAAAGGCATGTTCAGCAATGAGCTCGTTGATTTATATCTCTGTAGTAGAATAAACTTCTTCCAAAAGGCAAGTTAAGCCATGTTTTACCATAAGCAGTCTGAGTAGTTACTAGAGCAGTGCAATGCAGCCAGGACATACTAGTGAGCTAGCATACAGCTGGCGTGTTACCTGCTGATATACGGACTGGATGAGCAGGCAGTGAGGTGGACTGAAAACTGGCTGAATGGCTGAGCCTGGAGGGTGGTGATCAGCGGCATGAAGTCTATTTGGAGGCAAGTAACTAGCTGTGTACCCCAGGGGTCAGTACTGGGCCCAGTCACGTTTAACATCTTCATTAATGATCTGGATGATGGGGCAGCATGTATCCTCAGCAAGCTTGGAGATGACACAAAACTGGGAGGAGTGGCTCATATCTCAGAGGCTCATGCTGCCATCCACAGGGACCTTCAACGGGCTGAAGAAATGGACTGACAGGAACAGCATGAAGTTCAACAATGAGAATTGCAAACTCCTGTACCAGGGGAAGAACAATCCCAGGTACAAGTATGTGCTGGAGGCCGCCCAGCTGGAAAGCAGCTTGGCAGAAAAGGCCCTGAGGGTCCTGGTGGACACCACGTTGAACGTCAGCCAACAATATGCTCTTGCCACAAAGAAGACTAATGGTATCCTGGGCTGCATTAGGAGGAATGTTTAAGATGATTAAGGGACTGGAGCATCTCTCTTACAAAGAAAGGCTAAGAGAGCTGACACCGTTTAGCCTAGTACAGAGAAGGCTCAGGGGGATCTTTTCAATGTTCCTAAATACCTGAAGGGAGGATGCACAGAGAATGGAGACAGGCTGTTCTCAGTGGTGCCTAGTGACAACACCAGAGACCACGGACAAACTGAAACATGGGAGGTTCCCTCTGAACATCAACTTTTTTACTTTGAGGGCGACTGAACGCTAGCACAGGTTGCCCAGAGTGATGGTGGTCTTCATCCTTGAGGTATTCAAAAGTCATCTGGGCATGCCCTTGGCAACCAGCACTAGGTGGCCCTGCTTGAGCAGAGGGGCTGGAGCAGATGACCTCCAGAGGTCCCTTCCCACCTCAACCACTCCGATTCTGTGAATGTGGCTGTGTATTTTAAGAATGACTTTTGCCTTTCAAACCACAGAGAAACATGGTTTCAGAACTGTCTGTGGTGGCTGGTGGTTTTCCTTCTTATCCTCTTCAATAATACATCTTCCTTACCCACATTTTATGTTCTTTGAGCTTAAATCGTGAGGTTTAAGTCATACTGAATCTAGCAAAACCTTCCGTACAACTAACTGGTGAATGTGGCTTTTTCTGTAGCAACCAATTGATGTACAGTATCTGTAATTTCATGTCACCAGACTCTGTTCCTTGCAGGATGGTGTTCCCCAATTGCTTATCATATTGCTGGTCTTCAGGCATTTAGGCTGAAATTTCCCAAGTTGTGTTTCTTCTGTAGGCTCTCTTTGAAAACTGAAAACACTGAAAACTGTTCTGGATATCTAAAAATAGAAGGCAATATGTCATTTTAAAGCTGCTGACAATTCTTGGGTTTACTTGAAATTTTTAAGCAGGACTTCAAATTTGGCAAGACAACAGATCATCTCCTTTTGGGGGAATACAGGCTTTGTCAGAAATCTTATGAATAGTCACTGAAATTTGACCAAGCTATTAGCATCTGAAAACTTCAATCACAGCTGTTCAAAAGCAACATAAACTTTTAAAGCATAGTCTAAGAAACATCTCTTACAACAATTTTCGAATGTATAAACATCTTTAACATGTTATGAATGGACCAATAGATTATTTTTTTTTAAATAAATCTTTACTGATAAAGCAGCTATCCCTTTCTTCCTCCTGAAATAATGTTAAGAGTCTTCCAGGGAGGCAGCTGGGAAGCAGAAGTTAGGCCAGTAGATGTAGGGAGACAGAGACTTGATCCCCAGCTGCTGCTTCCAAACTGGTCTGAGTGGTCTGTAAGAAGCAGAAAGACCCAGAGCCAGAGGGGGAAGAGCCAGACTTTCACAGGTCACCTGGAAAACTCTTTGATGGTTTTATCTTTCCCTTATTCTCTCTGTTCTCATCTTCATTGATGAGGATTTCTAGTGGTGGGGCTCCATTTATTGTGTGATGCCATTTTCTTTGTGTCTCAATTCCCACAGTCGGATAGCAGAAACTTCTGTTATTTTGGTATAGGTCACTAGCAGTACATCCAACAAGAAGAAAATTTTAAAATGTCAGATCCAATTCTAATGGTATATAAAATAAAAGATGACACTGCATTATTTTCACACCTTGCCAGAACACTTTCTTCTTACCACAGAAGCAATTAATGTTGCATCATCCTTCTTTTCATATTACTGTCACAGTGCTTGACTTGGGAAAGGAAAGGTAATTTTCAGTTTTCTATATTAAAGTCACACACACACACATGAAATCTTATTCCTGAAAAAATATTCTAATTTTGAATAAAACTTCTTAAATCTCTGAGGCCAGAAATGAATAAAAATGAAACCATTTGTCGCTTAATGAAATAGACTAATTACAGTGAAGGTTGCTAATATATTTTTTTTCTCCTATATTTTTTGAAAAAAGAAATCCCTCTCTAGAAATGCTGCAAAGACAAAAAAAAGATCTTCAATGTATTGGTATATTTCAACTTTGCAAAGCAGAACTAAGATTTCTGTTCAAAAATCTATTAAAACATTATCTTAGCTAATATTCCTAGAGGGACAGAAAATACAGACTCTGGAGGATTTTTCATTATACAAAGTCTCCAGCCACGGCCCAAACCGAGACCATTACTGTCATTTCACATTTCTATCAATTAGTGTTCTATCCTTACCTTGCATACTGCTTTTCTTCTTGTCATCAGATATTGAAATAGAAATGTGAAAGGTTTCCTTGCGAGTATGGGTTGAGGAAGGAGCGGGAGCAATTTAGAGGAGGTGTTTGAGGGAATGGGATGTGAGAGAACAGTGGACGTCACATTTTGGAGAAAGCATAGCACTTAATATTGAAAGATGTTTGGCTTAAGTCTGTATTTAAAAAAAGAATGAGTGAGGGGATCTTTCAAACTTCGGTGATAGTAATAAGAATACAAAACCATAAATTAGCAGGTAGAATAAAACATGACTTGTCATTTGCAGTCAGCGAACCAAGTGAAAGTGCATTAGTAATATAGTGATTAAGAACAGGCAAAAGACTTTTCATTTTTTAGTCAGTCTTCTGCTTTTAAACAGGATTAGCCAAGTATATGCATTATGAAAATACTCATAGTTACACTACATGTTTATTACCATCAAAATGTCACCTCATGGTCCTAAGAAACACATCATTTTGTTGTTTAATATTTCTGCTGCAGGATTTCTGAGTTGTTCTATGACAGTTTTAATGTTGGACATTGGAGAAGGAAGTCATGGAACCGACGTAAAAGGGGCTGACTTTCAAAGGGTGGGTACATTGCTGTTTCTGAAGTTGTTTTGAAACTATCTACACCTGAAAATCCGAATATTAAGGCACACAAATTAAGTAGTCATTTTCAAAAATGATGGCTGTAAAGTCCAATATCCTTTAGCAGTCCCTTGAGTCAGAGTTAATAGAGTTCTAGCTATGGATTTTTTGCACCCATGTTGGCAAAGAAATGCTATATAATTACATATTACATAGCTGATTGATGGTGGCTTCATGAGCCACACAAAAGGATAATGAGCCATTTCTTTAATAAGAAGTGTTTAATGAGTGATGTTTCTACTTATCCCTTTCTCACTTTAAATGGATACTTTAGCTTTATATCTCTGATTTCCTACATTTCCAGAAAAATACTTCATGTATTAGACCACACATACCAATTTATGAATCACTGGCTTTTCTGGTTTTCCTTAATTGTTATTTTAATAAAACAAATCGTGAAGAGCCAATCAACAACACGTCAGATAAAATGCCAGTAGCAGCTTGCTAGGAGTGAAATACCAGCAGTGCAGTTTCATTCCAGGCTTCTTCATAGAATGGTGTTGCCTTAGTGCAATTTAGTAGTCTATTCCCATTTAAATGGAATTCTCACCTGATACAGAAAAAGCTTAATTTTAAAATGCTGTAAAGTAATAATATATAAATAAATAATACATAAACTATAGCTTTACCTAGTAATATCTGAATGTTTTCTTTACCTCTTTCTTTCAGAACTCTTAGGATTATAAAATAGAAAAACTCATGTTTTCAAACAGCTGGGGATGATGTTTTTGGTTTGTGAATCTTCAAATTGATTAAAGCAGTTTGTTAATATATTAAAATATTTCTCTAATCTCAGAAACATTATAGTCTATTAAAAAAAATTTGTTATGTTCCTCCATTCTTGCACCCCTGTGTTTCTCTGTTTCCCCCTTCTTATCCCATTTATCAGACCTCTCCACCTTGTACCCATTTGGTACTGGTACCGTTTTCAGAAGGCATTCAGCACCTAGCTCCAAACCATTTACTTGCATTTGCCACATAGAAACGCTCAAGTTATTGTTTCCCGTGGCCACAAGGTAATGGTTCCAGAGAAAGAATCTGGTTTCCAGCTAACAAAAGAACCCTTTCTTCTCTATTCAGGGTCACAGATTTGAACTGAAAGCCTGAACTGCAGTGAAGTGGTACTGTTTAATCTTACCTGGACTTAATGCCACAATTATACGAGGTTGGCTTACAGCACAAGACAGATGCTTTAATAAATTTCAGGCCTTCCTAAAGACCACAACATCTCCTAGTAGTACGTCTTGCAGCTGATGGTGGTCATTGCCAGGTGCTTCTTTATATCCAGGTAACTGTCATGGTGGCTGTCATACAACTGAAAAGCATCTTCCTAACCCTTGGCACTTACTGGATGCCTTATACCTGGAGCACAACTATACTATATCCTATATGAAGTAAAAGTGCCTGGTTTTATTCTTCATGTCTGATTCTTGTGGATCTTCCTTTTCTTTGAATTACATAATTTAGTGCCTTCAGAGGGTTTTTTCCCCTGTTTCAGCCTAGCCCAAGGAAATGCATACCGATGTGGTTACAGCTGTTATTAAGGGAGAAAAGCACCAAAAATATACATAGGTACTACGATCATTTTCCTCTTACTTCTATTGCAGGAATAAGTGTGGCAATAGAACCTGCATAGGAAAAAGCATAGCTACTATACAATACATACAGTTTTAATTATACTGCTTGAATTGTACCTCTAAATGTAATGGAGAAGAAACAGAGTGTAGGCGTTGAGGGAGAAGGTTGTAGCCTTCCGCGTGACGCCATGTGAGATGGCCGTGACTGCAGCCCTCCTCGCTCACCCACGCTCTGCTGCACCCGGGCTCGTGCTCACATCTGGAATCAGCGCTGCGTGCTGAGGCAGAGCATTTCATGGGCTACCAATGCATGGTGATTAATGTGCCACGTCATGGCAACGTGCGGTAACAACTGTATGGAATGCTTTGACGAGTTTTCCTGGTCTGAAAGGAAAAGGGATATACTCTATTGTCAAATAGTTCTGTTGCCTGCTGCCTACAGAATATGATCTGAGTGATGGAGAAATTCTGACTGATCTCTCTGCATTATGGTTTTCCTGTCCTTGCAGAATTAAGACATGTAATTCTTCACCCTGTGTGTGATAAGCACATAAAGATTATCGCTAACGCATTCAGGTCAACAACTTTTCTTCATAATATATGCAATACAGTTTTTATGATATCATTTGTTTCATAATAAAATTCTGAACTTGACACACATTTAAAACACATTCATTTCATTAACGACATTTTGTGATGATGAACCAACTTACAGAAAACAGCTTTTTCTTATTGTCTCATAAGAAACTTAAAGTTGGGAATTGTTTAAAAAAACACAATAGATTAAAAACTTTAAAGAATTAGTAATATGAGAAAAAAAAAGAAATACTATTTTTCATTATTGAATGTGCTGCTAAAGGAAAAGTAAAAAACGCCCAGCAATATTGAAATGCTAAAGTTACTTGCACTGAATCTTGTGAATTCATAATGTAGTTTTTGATACTGTAAACAATATACTTGCTGTTTAAGAGCATACTCTGTTAGAAATAAAAAGGATATATACACAAAAGCAGAAAAAGATGATCTCCTTATACCAGTCAAAAGATAAACCCATTTATAAGGGACAGGCTGTAGCATGAAAATAGGCAGCACTTATGGTCCATCTGAATGGATATGGGGAGTGTGATTAAATATTCAACTGAAAGCCAGATGCCACTGTGAAAAATCAAATCTAGTGGGGAAAAAAAGCTCTGCACACTTTGAACGCACTTTTTGGAAGTCTGGAAAACAAAAGAAGTCAAGAGGATGATAAAAGAGGACACGGGGAGTTGAGTGAATTTTCATTAATCTCCATAGTTATATCAAAAGTAGCCAAAGGCTGAATGCCAGCTTTGCTTAAATTCTGGTCTGATTTGGCGGGTCTTTGGGTATTGGGCTATAGCATTAACTGCATCCTTTTTAATGTACTTCACTCTAAATAATACATTATTAATGCAATTTTTTTCCTTCTTTTAAAAAAGGAGAAAATGTCCTTACTAAGGCACTGTGTGAGACTGTAAACAAAATTATTTCTTGTTGCATTTCCAAAAGAACTGCATACATTTTAGCTAAATTTGTTTTAAAATCTACTTTTCAGACACTTATCCTGTTTATTATTATCTTAGAGAATAAAACTAACAAATCATAAGCTATTTTCCAAAGTTTAAAAAGGGTTGTTCTGCTACTGTTTATTTGGCATATCATATTATTTTCCCTTAAGAAGATACAACTGCTTGAGAATTGGTACTTTATATAGTGAGAACATGGAAAAAATTCTCTGTAGGAGTATCTGAAGAAGAAAGGATAGCTTCTCATTCTTTCTAGTCTATGTATAGATAAATATTACTAAACTTCTAACATTGCTTCTTATCTAAGTATTCATCAGGTTCATTTAATGATTCACATAAACATATTGCAGGTAGCAAGCAATATTGTGGAGTTAGGTATTAAAATCAAATTAAAAAAAATCCCTAAACCCAAAACACTGATAACAATACAGTAAGTGTAAAATTCAAGGAGTTTCCTGATTGTTAGGTAGAACTTGGTCTGTAATTTGAAATGCTCTTTTGAGGGATGTGTAATCCTAAAGAGAAGATCATGCTTGCTTGTCTCTCTGATGCCTTTCAATGAAGACCCTTCAAAGGCAAATCCAGGGAGATGTAGATATACAGCTAACCTAGAGCTCCTTTGTTTTACAGAAAAACATTTCTTCAAAGTCAAACAGGGGGTGAGACCCTTTCCTGATCATAATGTGTAGTAAATGAAAAAGCATTTTTAAATAAATTATATTGCACCATGCTCGATCTGGAGGTTAGGACAAGCCCTAAAACCAGACAGCTCTAATTCACTCAGCTTATATTTCCTCCTTCTCTTACTTTTGTACTGAGAATTAGCAATGATTTAGTAAAAATTATTAGTGAAACCTTGGAGATGTCCCTCTTTTCTAGCTCTTGTGGCAGCTAACATAGCAAAATGCTCCTCCCTGAGGAGGTGTAGACAGCAGTCTTCTTTCAGTTTATTCACCACTGAAGAAAAATTATTTGCTTTGACTTTCAAATGTTGCCAGAGATTATATTCCTCTATTAGGAATAATCATACTTTGGGCCATCAGTGCCAAATCGAAAGAAGGACAGGCAGTTTAAGGTATTTGCTGGAAAAAAAAAAAAAAAAAAGAAAAGGAACTCTGCATTCCATTCCACTGAGTGTCTTAGAGTATCAATAACATGGGAATACCCGAAGACGTATCTCCCCTGAAAGTGATTTTTAAAAGTAAAACATACAAAACATTATATTTCTTTTAAAAAGCTACCTTGCACAATTGTGCTCTTCAGGACCAGATTAAGCTATCTATCCACAGGGAAAAACTTTCTTTGGTATTATCTATCTGGTATTGACTGTGGTTTACCCATCAAAGGTCCAAGGACCACCACTATAAGCCAGGCAAGGGGTTGATCGCAGTATTTGCTTTTTGGCTGTTAGAAGAGCACTTCAGGCTCAATGCAACTACAAAGCAAAATGTGATATAGAAAGTACGGCACAAAAATGCAGTAGAGCTTCAACATAATTTGATAGATGGTCATATTTAAGGCATTGTATAAATACAGCCTCTTATAAAGTGTCAGTCACCGTCCCCTACCTTTGCTTTGAGTAAGTTATAACCCTAAACTTTGAATTTCATGCAACTTAAGATAAAATATCTGAAGCCTTTACCTCTGAGTCACCTGGATATTACTATTCTTGAAAGTGATGCTGAACACATACCACTGAGAGTGCTCCTCCTGGATTTTAAAACATTGGAGTAGCAGAGTGTTCTACTCCTCCAACAACTGATTTAGTTTTTCAGATATGTTTTGGTTTTTAAATGAGTTAAAAGCATGGCTCTTTCCTCCTGTTCTTCGCTTTTGGAAGTATTACTTTTGGAAGTAATACATGATGCTGATCCTAAGCAGGATGAACAATAACACAGAAAACGTTAATGAAACCATAACCAAGCTTTATGACAATATAAATATGGCAATGGGGCAACCTCAAGAGAAAGAGAGGGACATATTCTAAAACACTGAAGGAAATTGTAACCTGTAATGATTTTACATATCAAAGTTATATTTGGATTTACTAACTAAACATCCAGAGGCAGAATTTCATTGATTCTGGATTATCACAGCTCCATCTGCATTTATATCAACAGCCTCAAGAAAAGTCCCTGAAGCAAAAGTATTTTTGAGTAAGACTGTTGCTGTATGGAAGCATGATAGATTTTGTTCCTCCATATAGACACCTACACTCTGAGGTCTTTTAGAGTCAATATGACTAATTTAAACCCTCTTTTATCAAACACAAATTTCAGCAGATAATTTCTACACTTGCTAAAATTTAGGGTGCTCCATGAAAATCCACCTGAACAAAAATACCCTTAATTTTTTTGTAACTAAACCACAAAAAGTAGCTAATTTTAAACTTGCTATTTGGGAGCTTTTCTTTTTAGACAAGCACCCCAGCTTCTGGAGAAAAAAATGACAAAAGCAAAACACTGTTGATTCTGGTAACTATTTTATGAAGAAATAAATTCTTTCAAGTCATTATCCACTGATCATGGGCATTGTAAAAGATGATAAGAAAGATAGCTTACACCTATACCTCGTGAAACACAATGCTCTACAATAGCTGTGATGCCAGGTTCCATAGGCAGGTTGTTACTGACATGGCAGGGAGCGGTACCAGCTACTGAATCACTAAACACACTTCTGTGATGTGTGTTTCTTGGAGGTGTTCTGGCTGCGTGATGAGGTCTGATATTGCTTAGTTTATAAAAACAGGTTTGATTATGGGCTAGCAAAAGCTTATTAGATTCCCACCTGAAGCATTACCTTGCTTTTAATTTTGGACTGTCCAAGCCATGCTGTATGAAACCTAAGCAGGAAAAGAGGTCATTAGAGAGCAGAGCAGAAATGCTGTGGAAAGTGCAAGTGTTGTAGAAGATCTTTTCATCTAGGAGAGGCATGTAAAAATCCACCAGAAGCCTTTCATCTGTTCCTTGACTTTGACAAATTCTGGTTTAGTTTTTCCTGCACTGAATCACAGTTCCCTTGTTCGTTACAGTGAGATACTGATAAAAAGACAAAGTTTAGCCTCTGTGGTGTTATTCTCAATGTTACGCAAGCATTTGTACCCAGTTAGGTAATTAAGATTTAATTGCAGAAACTTGCAACTTGCAGAAACTTACTTAGACTATCTGTTCACCTCTACAGTATTTTAATAAAATTTGCCTATGGCAAAGAAATAAATCAGGGTAATGATACCTCATTACTCACACAAAGTACTGAAACAGTTATATATTGGCTTTGGGTGAGTAATTTCAATAGTGATCTTGTGGTTACAGGCAACGGGAGCCTAAGGTCTCTTAAACTTTTTTTATCCTTGGCTTATGGAAATAATTTCAGCAAACTTTTGCTTAGTGTTCTCCAAGGTAAAAAGGAATAGGAAGCACAATGTGTTCTGATCAAATACAGGCAATTCATATACTGCCTTCCCCCATGTTTGAATAACCCTTTAAACAAAGCACACGCCTTTTAGAAAATATTAATCACACAGCTACAAACATCTAACTACAGTGTACATAATACTAATTAGAATATGCAGAATCAAATGTCAAATCCATCTCAGATGAAATTAGTGATGCCTTTGTAAGGCAAACCTTATTACTACAGAGATACCTGTACTCAAAGCCTTCTGGCCCAGCCCTGCTATCTGTAAGTGCAAACAGACAGGTAAGATCAGGAGAAACAAACCCACCCACTCTAAAACTTAATTGCTTTTTAAATCAAAGTACATATTTATTTCTGATGTAGGCATTAGAATATTTTCTTCACTTTTGAATATTCCTTACTTTGATCAGGCGCTTAGTTTTAGTATTATAATACGCTTATATTCTTAATGATAATAGGGCAAAAAACCAGCCCATGCAGAGCAGAGCCCACAATATAATACAGCTGCACAGCTCTAGGTGTTGAAGCAATATGGAATTCTAGTAATCGAGATTATACGTGTCAGTGCTGCAGCTAAACTAAGCTGAAATTTAAGGACAAACATGTTAACAGAAAGAGAAAAGCAGCCCAGCATGGTATAGAAGATGATTAGAGAACAATCATTCTCTTATCCAAAGAGATTCACCACTACGATCATTACAATATTTATATATTATCAATTTTTTATAATTATAAAATTTCCAAACAATGTGGCATATGTACAAGTCTATTTTAAAATAATCCTTGAGAGAATGTTGCGAGCAAGCAATATGGTTTCCTCACTCTTTTTTACAACACAGGCTTGAAAACAGCAAGATGTCACTGACACTGGGGTGCACTGTACATTACCTGTTCCTGAGTTGGATTTATTAAAATGTGAACTATGTAAAATACTGGAAAACCCCAGTAATTAATAAAAAGTAGAGCAATTCCTTCAAGAAGAGCCCTTTGTAATCTATTCTCCCTCTCATTCAGAGCTGTTGTCAGAAAAGAGCTGAGTGGAAATTCTGCAATGCAGCTTAACATTGATGTCTGTAAATCCAAGCCATAGGGTACCAGATCAAATTTTTCTTAACTGGCAAAGGCCCTTCACCACAATGCCCTCTGTCCACATGCCAGTTCAGAATATTCTATTACACAACCTAAGGAAGCATTTTGTTAGACACTAGGCAACCAAAATTTGTAATAGTTTCAGTTTCTAAATTTGAAATGATTACTGAAGTAGAATTCTCTGTAATAACGCGTGTTGATCACCATGGCAAAGTCTCAGTACGAAGAAGAAGGGCTTTTTTAGTTTTGTTAAACTATGAAAACATGCTTGCATCCACTGTAGCTTTAATGTCTTAAGCTCAGACTTTTCTGATACGTAACACAGTTCTGCCTTGTATTGGATTTTCACTGTTATGGGTGTTGGTCACATAAATCATTAGTTAGGCATCAGTATATATAGATATTAATGACGTATCTGTTGGAGAAACAAGAATGTGACAATGAGTGGTTTTATTGTGTGTCATACTGTATTACAAATAATAAGACTAAAAAATATTGCAGGGAAGTAATCTGGGCTAGACCCTGTTCTGTGGCAGGATCTGGTATCGTTATTAGTACAGCAAATACTTGCGTGCTTTGTATTGAATGATTGCTTTGATGTACATGTATAGTTTTCAATAGCTGATATACCAATAGCTAGAGAACACACCATTGCAAGCGTCAAGTAAACCGTGAGGTACTCTGTGGTGGTGGGGAAGCTAAGGCCATGAGCTACACGATGCCACTTGCTGACACACAGTTGTCTCTTCAACGCCAAAAGACTCACCCCAGCGTACATCCCCGACAGCCACGGTGTTCGGCAGGTCAGGCACAGTTACTTTCACAGCCAGTCTTGTCAAGACAGCCTGGATTCTCTAATCAGTGGTGGAAGTTTACGAAAGATATTTTTATACCTAAACTATATGGACATGGTCTTGAAAACCCTTACTTGGGTGACTAGCTCTTATTTATGTGGGAAACCATTCAAATCCGTTCCTCTATTAATTGCATAAATTGATTTAGTATGTGTCATATAGAAAAGTGCTGTTTTGCTTTAGGCTGTTTCCAAGTTTTACAATACCGGAGCAGAACTGCAAAATGGGAAGACAATGGCAAAACCTGCTGGTTGTAAAGTCCTAACTCTAGCTCCCAGAGAAAGTCAAGGAACGCTCTGACAAAGCACAAAAGCTGACTGATGAAAAAGAATCAAAATGGTAAAGCACAATAAGGTGTTAAGACTAAATTAATATAAACAGCTCACCCTGAGGTCTTATATTGCCAGCAAACTATGGATCAGTAGTGCGCACTAAAACACGCCAGCTATGCTTTATTATTTTGTTTTCCATCTCTTCATGTTATTTAAAGCATATATCATGACGGCATTCTAATGCAGCTGTATATCATAAAAATAACTTTTTAAAACAGTCTAGCCTCGACCATCTCTTTCTGAAGAGAGCTTATTGTGGAAAGAGAAAAGAAACTTCTAAATAGAAAGATTAAAATACGCTGCTTCTCCTTCCGAGGAGCAGCAGGAGTAGGGCTGCCCCACGATGGGGGACGAGCCAGGAGCTGAGGGTGACCCCGGCAGGGCAGTGTCCTCACCCACCACACGCAGTCCCACAGGGGCTCAGCTGGACAAGCAAAGCCTTGTGCTGGAAACAGGTCCATTGACAGCCCCAGGCATGGCCGGGGGGAGTCAAGTCCATGGACCATCCAGGGACCCTGGGGATCTCTGCCAGCCAGAGGCAGCAGGAGGCAGGGCTGAAAATAAGCCCAACAGTTCAATTTAACCAAGAGACAGACCAATACCCAGGGCTGGGTTTAAATGGACCCATGGGCAGAGGGTGTGGGTGGAGGGTCCCTGCCTATTAGTGCCCTCAAGCATCAGTCTGAGCATCAGCTAAGGCGGCGATCATGAGTGGCATGATGGAGAGGACCTGCAGCTTTAGGCTTTTGCTGAGTAAAATAGCTTTTATTAAAATATTACTCTAGGTTAAATGTGGCTCTGTTCGCAGCTCTGTGTGGCAAATTCATATGGGACATCCTAGACTGGCCAGCCCATTGTGTGTGGCAGGTGGGATCTCTGAAAAGAACCGCTGTGCTGAACTGCAGAAGTGGGAGTACCAGTCGAGGTCTGGCAGACGACTTGTTTTAGGAATGGGAAAAGCTCGAGTCCAAGTACTGGAATGAAGGAGGTAACAATATTGGTTGAAAAACAGTTGCAGAGAAGTCTGATGCCTATTTTGTCCAAAATCTGCACCCTAAGTGACCTGCATTATGCAACACAGGCATTTGCACAGTGCAGAATTAACTCCCAACTAGCTGTCATGCAGAGCTAAAGTTACAATCTTTCCTCAATTACACTGAGGTATTCATCTTAATTTACGTGAATATTAAGACAGATAAGATTTAGGTCCTTAAAATTAATTTTCAATTGGCTTAAAATTACTTATTTATGATGAATTCCTGTTTCAACCTCAGTAAGCCAAATATTGTACAAATGCATATAGAGTAAGTACGCAGAAAACAGTGAAAGTCTGGCATCATAATAACTATGCAGAACAGGATTTTAACTTTTTGTCAGATCCAGTGACACTCCAACTCCTGTTAACGTGGTAACCATAACGTTCCCAGAGAAGCAATCCACTAACCTATATGTTCGGTTCTGTGAAGCTGAAAAATACAGCATATTTACCTTTTTCCAGCTGCCATCCTTTTGCTACTAAACACGATCAAAATAAATTTCTCATGAATGTCAATACATTTTGGTTTGTCCACTATTGATTTGTGGGCAAACGCCATGGCTATTTGACTTCACACATATATGTGTACAGCAATGTAAATGCGTGCTCACCGCATTATAAAAGCACAGAGGTGCTGTTTTTCTTACATAAAGGTTTCTGGTTTGTTCATGACCTGGAAATGCCTTGGTCTTATCAGTTTTATAAGGTGAAGTATAAATTGTACCTCTTCTGCTGTCATTTCACATCTCAGGCTTTTCCCTTACATTATCACTTTTGTTGTAGCTCTTCACCTGCATTTTTGAAGATATTATGAGCAGTATGGTGGGAGGAATGTTATATAAATGATTCAAGTGACACTTTGTACTAACTACATGTCACATTTTTTCAAAGTTATCTTTCGGGTAGAAGATTCTCAGAGAAATGCTGATCCATTAAACTATTGGGTTTATCCTGCTGTAAAAAAGAGGTTTTCACAAATCAAGAAAAGCTTCAGGTTTATCCTGAAAACTATATCAGTCTTAATGTCTGGTACATAGGATTTACTGGATACGGTTACATCTAATCTCTACTGAATGGTCTTCTGAATCATCAGAGAAATCTACTTATGTTCTCAGTTCTTATTTGTGGCATCAATCCAAACTAATAATTAAAAGTCAAATACAGAACTAGCATGTGGATGGAACTACCTTTTCTTTTTTTTTTTTTTCTTTAGACATGGTCTACTCAAAACAGACTTGCTGCCACAGCAACAGCCATGGCAAGAAGTTGTGAATTTCTCGTCTATGCTTTTCTAAGTCTTCTTCTATAAACATATAAAGGACTTCAGGCCAATTCCTCCAACGTGCCTGCCTACTTTCCTCCTCTCAAATCAATGAGAACGAGCTGCTCAAATACATTTTAATTAAAGTACTATCCTTGGGAAAACAAACTTGAAGGCAAATAGAAATTAAAGTAAATTGCAACAAATGAGAATGACACTTCAAATGTGAATATTTAAATAAAAGTCTAGGTTCTACTTAGATACAACATCACATAAAGCTAAATACATTTCATTTTTTAAGAGTTCTGTCAGTGAATTCTGGAAAGAAAGAATGCAATTACAAAATGAAACAATAATACTACAACAATAAATACATTATCCTGCGTTACTGAATACCAAGCCAAATCTTGATTATCCTACACAGATTGCTGGGATGCCCTTTGGTCCATTTTGGATTGAGTTTATGGGCAAGGCTTGGGCCATCCAATTTTCTGATGCCTATGGGTCCTTTTTGGTCATTGAATCAGAGGTTACAATCTGCTGTAGCTTTGTGATTACAGTGTAAATGAGTTATTCATAGATGACCAGCTCCTTCCTCCTTGATGCTAATGAAGAAACAACTATCAATTCCAACATAAACAGGAAATTAAGAGCCAAAGCAATGACTATTTTGATTGCAAACATTTTCCTTTCCAATTACACAGGTAAATGAAGGATTATCTCTTAAAAGGATACACATGGCATAAAAGCATCAGCAATATTTCTATACAAATATATAAATAAAAGCTCTAAGAAAAGAATAAAAGATGCTGTTTCTACCAGAGATTGTATTTTTACATTAAAACCAACTAACGTCTAAACGAGCTTGCTGATTCAAATCTCCTTATCAAATATACACGCATTCCTACATTTTTTGGAGCCAGATTCTTCAGCAAGTTGCATTATAAGAACTTTCATTCAAAAGGGACTGCAGAGTAAAGCTCAAAAATTTGTTCACTCTGAGCAAAGTAAGGATAGCACTATAATATAAGAGAATAATTTAATATTTGATCCAACTTTTAACACATTTAATAATTAGTTTCCAGCAAGGTGAAGCCACTGTTGCAATAAGGCAGCTTCAGTTTGCAAAGAAAGGAAAAAGAACAGACACAAATGTCTGTTTGCAGTAGAAAAACAAAATACAGTGTCCATTCTGATGAAGTGCCTCAGCTATGGACTGCTTCAGCAGATGCTGGAGGCTTGGGACTGCTTTTGATGATTTTAGCACATTCAGAAAGAGCTCTTATTTTCTTATATTCATCTGTCCATCAATCAAGGCAACATTTATTACAAGAAGATATTCTGAAACATCTGCTTGACCCTAGAAGACTGACAATATTTGTGAATTATTGGCTATTTTTGGCAATTCCTCTCCCATTGCTGGGTCTTGAATTTCTGCCTGAGCTTTTCCCGTTGAAGTAGCCATTCCACCAGAAGATCTCAAGGAGCATGGTGTGAATGGTGAATTCAAAACCCCAAACATGAGAGCATACTCTCAAAAAATCACAATTAATCAAATGAACAGAACATGTTTAGTTTTTATTGTGGCTCTCATTAGATTTAAATTTAATTAAAATACAGACTTTAACACAATAGGGAAGAGAAACCGCTCTTTCTGAATTTATCAAGAGCTTTTCAGTGTGAGTGAAGTTTCATAATAAAAAATAACATTATGCAAGGTATTTGGGGGATCTGGTGAGTTTTTCTGATATATATGAGATGTTCTTCTTTTTCCATATGGTAACAAATGCACACCACAGTCTCAGAATAAAATGACCTAAGCTCCAGCAGAATAAAAAAAAAACTTGTTTGGAAAAAAACATGGAACTGAATAGCAGAAATTTCTCCTTCCCTGACAGCCTTTCTCCTTTTAGTCCTCCAGTCTAGAATATCATTTTTAGAAGCAATGAAATTAAACTTGACAGAAGCTTAGACTGTGAAAAGTTATAAATAATTTGAGGCAACCTAGGAGCTTGCATGCACATAATTTTTGTCACACTTTCATCCTCAAAAATAAAATTAGACTAGCTGCTCTGTATTAAAGCAGTTCATCAGCTGAGGAAGTTGCCTTTAAGGAATACGGAGGCCATTCGAGAGAACCCAGCTGGCTTCTGTAGCATCAAGGCAGGATGCCTTTTTTGCTGCCTGATCTTCCGAGTGACAGTCCACCTCCTCCCTGCTTCTGAGAATATCTGCCTGATGATATGTTAGACCCAACCGCCCCATCCTTGCCTCCCTAGCTCCCAGTGATTCTTTGGGCTGTTGTGTACAGTGACACCAGAATTTTCTTTCAAAATGCTCTATCTCCTTCTTCTCTCCCACAGCTCTAGTGAAGGGACTCCTGCCACAACAGACATTTCTTTCACCGCCACTTTGAAATGAGAAAGTCTGAGGAGAGGAAACACCCAGCATGGGGCTGCAGCAAGGGTTTCCAGCCAGGCGGGCCAGAAGCTGCTGCGGGCAGCACAGCTGACAGCAACCACGTACGCAGGGAAAGCATCTGTGCCGGCGGTGAGAAAGGGGATGGGCGCACAGCTTCACATCTCTTCCCCAGCACTTGTCCTGCCCCAGGGAGACACAGTCTAGATTGAGGGGATGGAGGAAGGCACAAGGGATTAGCTTTAGATGTGGCTCTGGGGTCCTCCATTTACCAAGGATTATCTGAACGCTTCATGAATTTGTCCTCTTAACACCGCACTGTAGCCAGGGGAAAAGCCCATGCTTCTGAGTTCGGAGCTCACATCTTACGCTCTAGGCTGCTACCTGTTGTACACTTGGCCAAGGGCCAGGCATCAACTAACATGATTTTGTGCCTGTTGTGACCGATGCTACCACTGTCTTTGGAATAGTAGGAAAGAGTATACCTACTGCTCTGGGAAGGGTAGTAAGACCTTGCTTCCAGCCTGCTATACCATGGTACCTGTGAGCTGCTCATCATGAGATGACTTCCAATCCTAAATTTTAATTTTAAAAAGCCTCCAGGGAACAGTTCCTCATCGGCCCGTTAGTCCCTGCCTCTCCTGAATATCCTCCTTCCCAAGCTGACTCCACCAGATAGCAGCACAAGCCTGGGAATCTCCTGACCTACTTTGCTTTAACCTATATTCCCTTTAAAGCCATGTGCTATGTCTATACAGGCCTGCCTTTTAGTAATTGAAGAGAAAGTCTGTCTTGGCTTGGGACTGAAGCAATTCAGATCTGCATCCAAACCCTATAGCTGACTGTGGGTTAAACTGTCCAAATGGCAGCTGGTAGCACACACTATCGGTGTGCAAAGAAATGCTCCCACTTCTCTCTCTGCAGTGGGTGCTGTCAAGTCTCTTTAACAGTCCTGTAAAAATGAAAGAGTT
This sequence comes from Falco peregrinus, assembly GCF_023634155.1. Taxonomy (NCBI): domain Eukaryota; kingdom Metazoa; phylum Chordata; class Aves; order Falconiformes; family Falconidae; genus Falco; species Falco peregrinus. The sequence goes on along the minus strand of NC_073731.1, from coordinate 23,467,487 downwards.
CAAACACATACCAGCTATTTTTAGAAGATGCATCCTTAGAAAAGAATGAGGGATTGTTGCTATTACTGCAGAACACGGATTCAACCTGTGTGGGTTTGTTACTTACAAGTATTTTCACTTCTATCTGCGTCTGGGCTCCATGAAGGAGTTTGAAGGGGAGCTGAGAGGGGGTATATCCAGGAGGACATGTGGTCTGCAAGCCCTCATTGTCTCTGAAAAATGGCTCAAATACCTTGCCTGTTAAGTTTCTCCCAGGCAATGAATTAGGATGAATTAAAAATATAAATTCATCCTGCGTGTGCCTTCTCTTTCCTCCACCTTCTTTTCTAGACGTACAGGAAAGGCATTACGTGAACTGAAGTTAATTTTGGCCTTCAGTTCTGGCCGAGTGGTTTCAGAAAGCTAAAACAAGACTTTACGTTTGAACACAATTTGTAAGCGTGTCAGAGACTTTTATGTGAAAACACGGTTTAAGGACTTGTCCTTGAACTGCTTGCTGAGGGTGGACTGAAATCCCAGTCCATTGATCCTAGCGTGTGGGGACTGCACTATGGAAATAATTTAGACTCAGAAAATTGCATCTCTGGCCATGCCACCTCTTGTCCCATGGGGCAAATTGGCTATGCCAGACACTTGGCACACTTTCTGTGACCCTGGTGGCCAAGCCCATGTTCTGTGTATGGTAAAGCAGAAGCTCTGAAGATTACAGTGGCAGAGCTTGCCCATCCGTTCTGCATCTCCAGTGGAGGAGGGAGAGAAACGGTAACAGGGAGCGCTTGTCCTGTAGTACCTGCTACACTAATTCTAGCCCTGTAAGAAGGAGAGCAGACTAGCTGATGGCTAAGCAATTATCTGTGAGACATCAAAATATGTCACAGGAAATCCAGACATGTGAACTGATGGGTTTGATCATCTTACAGTGGACCCAGTTCACAAAATACCTTTCTTTCAGCAAGATTTAAAGAAAGAAATCCATGTTCCAACCTACAAAATGTGCCAATAGCAACCATTTTGCAAGGTTCTTTTCTATAGTTTTCATTAACCAGCATGGCTTTAGACAGGACAGAAAAGGATGGAAATAAGGAACTTTACTGCTGTGCTTTTTCCATGCACCAGTTTATACAAATTGAGAAGTGACAGGTCCTTCAGTAATTTTTGCAGGTTTTATTTCCCACCTCTTTCCATCCTCTCCCCACCCCCTCCTCTGAAGTTAAAGGAGTGGAACTTTAATTTCATTTAAGATTGGTGCTACTTAAGTCTTTGTATTTTATTGGAAATATTTTTTAGAACTTCTTTCTTATATAAGATTTATCTGCAGAATACCACAAAACACCTTGCACCTAAGTAATGAAAACGAAACGGCCTTTGGTCACATTTTACTGTGTGCTTCATTACTTAATATTCCAGTTCCAGAAAGAAATATACTGTTTTGCAATATCCATCACTTTTTCCTCCTCTAGAGTCCTCTACCTCAGTATAAACAAGAATTGCAAAATATGTTTTCAGCTGCTGGAGTATTTTTTATACCATTCTCAAAAAAAAAAAAAAAATGTAACAAGAACAACAACACAAAGCTCCAAAGTTAACCCCAACCAACCCTATATATTACAAAATTTGTACATTTTCCCTCTGATTTAAATAATGAATATATTAAGCACTCTACTGACAGGGATAAAACACAGACATTTACTATAACCCAACAATGGTGCATAGGAACAAGTGCTATGGGGAGACTTCTCGCCATGCACACCACCTTTAGGCAGCCCCCCTGCAGCCCCACATTACCTAAAGCTCTCAGCTTTGTCCTTCTCCTAGCTGTAAATCTAACCCTAACAAACCCTCTCAGCCTTGGCCGAGCCTTAGCTCAAGACACCCAGCCATGGCCTGCATGAGCAGCTCTTGGGGGAGAAATCTTTCTGCCACCTAAACCATCCTTTGCAGCCCCTTTGCAGCCTATCTCCAGCTGCAGGGCTGGGCTCTCTCCATCCCAGCCGCAAGCCCAACCCTTGCCCTAGACCTTGACACAGACTTACTCCAGGTCTATAGTCAGGCCACAAAGAAGTCCTCAGTGAGAAATCTTGCAGCTTTCTCTGACTTTCAGCAGTCCTTGGCAGCCATATGCCACCTGGAGTTTTAGGCTTGGTCTATCTTCTAGACAGCCTTACCCCAAGACCCACAGCAACGACAAACACAAGTCTCAGAGGAGACTTACAAGCCTGTGCTATGCTCTGACAGCCTCTTTGCAGCCCTACACCACCTGGAGCTCTTGGCGTTGTTTCTACCCAACCCTTTACTCATAACTGGACTCTAGACTTCGGCCAAGTCATAGCCAAAGACCAACATCATGGTCTGCAGGAACAAGCTCCCTGAGAAGCATTGTTTTTGCAGTCTACACCATCCTTTTGCACCCCTTTGTATTCCAACACCACTTGGAGCTGTAGGCTTGCTCTCTGCCAGCCTCAGTCCTGACCCTGGGCATTGGCAGAACGTTGGCCTGAGAGACTCAGCCAGGGCCCACAGGAACAAGCTCTAACGGGAGAAGGAGTGTTGTTTGTTTCCATTAATGATATAATTAATTTAATGTTACAGTGTTATAGATAAGTTGTAACTGTCTATTTTTAATATCTAGAAAATTACCCTGGAAGAATACATATAATAGAGGGGGGTTTGGGGTGGTCTTAAATTACAGGAGCTGCTTTGCCTTGGGGAAGCTAATACTTCATACTTACATTAAAACATGGATAAGGTGAAATAGTATTTCAGTGCTAAAATTATATTTAATTTAAATTTAGTACTTGGTGGAAAATGTTAATTATTCTCTTTTTATGTCCTGTTACTTTGTAGCATATTAATGTACCAGAAGTACATCCAGGGCTTACAACTGAAATTTAAGTTTGTACAAATACAGAAACACATTAAAGGATTTACACTATGAAATCAATGCAGCAAAATCCCCATTATCTTTATTTTACTGATGGGGAAAGTAAGCAAAAATACAAAATTTCACAGCTAAAAATTATGTAGGTGTCTAAACAGGGCCTGAAGCAGATTTTAGATAAAGTAGGAGCTACTGTCCTGCATTCCCCAGTTCACCTGGATATCTAACCTAGAAGCATCCTGATTCTGTTGTTGTAGATACCTGACCTTAAAGTATCCTTAACACCTAAAAATTCTACTTTCAAGGACACACAGAAAAGTAATACTTTTAAGAGTCCTGTGGTACTGGATAATCATTGCATGCCTAAAGGCACAAAAAGTAGAAATTTTCTGCATAAATCCCTTATGAAGAAAAAAGTATTCAAGCTCCCATCTGTTTATTCATTAGGCATTAGACCCTACTCAAAGGACTGTTGATGTACTTTATCCTATGGATAACAGGACAGGATTGAATTGCTGGCATCTTCCACACATTGTGCTATATTTTTTTCAAACCTGTTCAAAGGCTAAATGTTCGTATTTTCTCTTTCAAAGCTAATTTAAATGCACAAATCTAAGGTTAAGCTGCCAACATTTGATCGCCTTCAGAAATAAAGGTTTTTCGCAGGAGCTATTGCATGTTTTCTTTTGACTATTGTCAGCAGAAGATGCCACAGATGCCTCAGGTGTTATAAATTTCTCTGAAAAAGAGTTGTTGAAGGAGGAAAGTTCAGTGTAAAGCTATACATGAATTCAAAAGTCTTTAGCAAAGTTAGCGACTTGAGACTATAAAAATGTATTCCTGAGAAGGGTTTCTTCTTTCTAAATATGTGTAGGAGACAGTAGACAAGTTCTTTGTAGCAGGCATCAAGGAAAACAAGAAGATGACAGTCTTCTGCTGTTCTCCTTTCCCCCATCAAGACACTTTTGTTAAAAAAAAGTATTACTCCCTCAGCTCTGATTATTTTTTTCTTCTTCTTTTTTAACATAAAGGCTGACATATCTAGTATCAAAGATAAATTTCTCCAAATTAAATTATCAGTGCTCTGCCACTATCCCCTTGTTTCCTGATGTTTTTGTTGATGCCCTTCTGCTTTGCATCAGCGCCATCCAAATCCCAGCTATCTGCTCAGACCTCAGTTCTGCTGGTGAGTTCTTGGGAAATCTTAATCATTCTTCTGCTAAGCAGAAGAAGCAGAAAACACGGTCTGACAGCCCAATATGTTTGATGTTTAAAATAACGGCCATAGCTTGAAACAAAATAAGTCTTTGCTTGTTTGAAAGAAATATTTTGATACAGAAATTGTTAAAATGCATATTTCTGAAGAAAACTAGACTCTCACCATCCCAAGTTGTTTAGTTACAATCAAAATTTTCCCATTAGGTGAGGAACATGTTTCACTTATGCAGCTCTAAAATTTCATGAAGCCGTTGTCCCCGCAAGGAACATGCCCCATTTGCCAACATCAGGTGTCATGAACAAGTGGTTTAGGTTAAGTCGCTCAAAGAATAATCCTCAAAGCTATGAGCGAAATAGTTTTAATAGGAATCTGTGGGAGCGTGACTTCACAAAGTTCGATGGCAAGGTTCACTCTATTGCTTACTCACAAAGAAGAATCAAATTAAGATTAAGCTGGAATGATTTACACAGAGATTTAAGATGTAAAAGGGTAAGGGAAATCGTCCCGTTGAGTCACAAGGTTCAGAGTGGACCGCCTTGCTTTCTAAACTGTTGACAGATTTTAGGTGCAGCTAGATCCAATCTTAGTCAACGGTTTATGTTTTGGCTGCAATCCGAGTTGGTAATTAGTGGATTTTTTAAAAAAATTCCATTAACGGTGGTATCATACCACTCAGAGTCATAATAAAGAGTATTCCGAGGCTTGTTAAGGGATGTTCAGGGCTGTCAGGTGGTGGTGTTGTTCAGGTAAGAACTGTTCCTGGTACAGCCAGTGCAGTTTTGCACCTCAGCCCTGCACGAGTTGCAAGCACAGTTAAGGGTGCTCAACTGCCCAACTCACCACACAGAGGCTAAGGGCTCACCGGGGCTCCTGAGATCGTAGAGCATCCCAGGGGAGGGGGTGAGACCACCACATCAGGGAACTGTCTGTAGGACAAAAATATTCCTGCTGGTGAGAAAAGACCACAGTCTTTCCAGCCAGGGAAAAATAAAAACACAAGCTACTAAACTTTGCAAGGATCACTACACTCAGCCCAAATCGCTAATAAAGCATCAACCCATTACGCAGGTCAGAACTGTGCCTGGCTATTTCCCCTAAGTTTTATACATTTCTGGGTGACAGAGGTTGTGACAAGACCAGCAAATGGGGCAGAGGAGAAGGTTCAGCATATATATATGTGTGTGTGTATATATGTATATATATATGTATATATATATGTATAAATATATGTATTTTTATATATATATATATATGAGAAGAGAAGCATCTGCATATGTAAAAGGGAAAGGAGGCAATATTAAGAAGTCAAGAATTAATAGGAGATGGACAGGTCATTTCCTGATGAACACGTGGTATTTTAAGTGACTGAAGGTACGCTCTGCTTAGGCAGTTTCTTTTGATTAGTTTAAGTGGTTGCTGAACATACTGACTTTTTAAAAATAATATTTTTATTGCCTACATTTTTTAACATGTCATGCAGGGACTCAAATACTGAGCTCAGAGATACTGGTTCATCCTGAGGGTGATGGCGCAATAAAGTGTGGGAGTTTGAAGCCATCTACATGCAATTTTTTGCCCCTGCAAGTTATAGAAAAATATTCTTTACTATGCTGTTTGTAAATGCAAGAGCTAACATGCCAGAAGCTAAAGAATTTCAGCAAGACAATTTTGGGGTTGGGGAAATTACAGAGGAAACCAAAAGAACACTTTTGCTCCTTTTCTTCACCCACCAAAAGAATTCTACTGAAAATTTTCAACAACAAATTATTTGTTGAATAACAATTTTATCAGAAAACATATGCCTTATGAAATAGTTTTTTCTTCCTTTCTCCAATGAGGTCAAATGATACTATTCCATTTTCAGTGTATAAACTCTTGAAGATAATTTTGGATCATGCTTACTTTTTTTATTAGACAGAAAGTGTCAGTTTCCACTGGGCAGTTTGCATGTGTGGGTGACAAGAGAGAACAGAGAATAGCTTTAGATGCAAATATGTGGAGTTGTCTGTATCAACTGGAATTTGGATTGTTATATAGACTGGTAATATATGCTTTCTCTTGGCATAGATAATCATTAATTCTATTATTCATGCAAGTTCAAAAGTCTGCAGCAGAGCTGGTATACAATATCAGCTGTGGGATTTTTTTTCCCTATTTGTCTCTGCCAGACAATACGTGACATCTGTTAAGCCAATTTTGATCATGATATTATCAAAAACATATGAAAATAATTTGAAATACATTTTTTTTAGACCTAAAATGGCACAGGAAAGCAAAGGATCCTTATGTGAAACAAGAAAATTGCATCAGGGCTTCTTCATAAAATAGATGTTTGAGCCATTATTCAGAGCTTCTGAGAAGGAAGGTAAAGAAAGCAAGCCAAGCTAATTGGCCTTTTTGGATACAATTGCATACACAACATAGTTAAGACAGAGATACTAACTCTGAAACGCTAATATGTATAAAGCCAATTTCTATTACCATTTCTGCCACTACTACCCCCCCAAAAAAATAATCTGATCTAACTCTGCCTGTTCATCCTCCCTGCCCAGCTACCAGTAATGGAGCTAACTTTTCTGTCAGCCTTGGGGCCAGGATTTTAAATCAACAGTTCTATTCCGTCCTTCAAGTCAGTTTACTGTTGGTTTCCTACATAGCATGTGAGAGATGTGTACTAGGATACCGCTTCTAGTATGTGTACTAGGATACCGCTATTTTTCTAGCTTCCCTCATTTTACTGATGCTATGATATCTGCATTTTTGCCTAAGCATCACAAAAAATCAGGATTAAATTGCACATTGTAAAGAAAAATATGTAAATACACTTCGAAGCATTCAGAAAATGATGCTACTTAATATTACCCATGAGCAGACAAGCTTCTCTGCCAGGAAGGATGCCTAATCTTAAGCCCATTCTCAGAACTCATCTTTATTTAAGGAGCTGCTATCATACCCTTGCATAGTAAACCCAACATTGCTACATGACTGAAAAGTATAGTGTCAATTCCTATAAAAATAAACAGGCACTTTAAAAAAATATTAACCCAAGATTTGCAGCATTTCCAAATCAGAAGAGTTTTAGAGTTTCTGGATAAACCTTGTAAACACAATTCTGTGTTTGTATATCACCGCAGTTCCTCATTCAATCTGCTTGAGCAGGGACATTTATGAAGCAGCAGTTTGCTGTTAGGGTAACCCGGTCCACAGGATGGTCCCAGTCCTGTGAGTGTCTAAATCCCCTAAGCCACCATCTCCCTCTGCAGGAGGTCCACCCGTGCTACAGGACCAAATGCATATTTACGGATAAGCAACAAGAGTTTTAAAGGGTCTGGATACAGTGAAAACTACTTAATTAAGATTTAAATCTAAGCAGGTACACAGTTACGAAAATTCTGTCAGAAAATGGCAAATTAGTTAAAAAAAAAAATGAAAGAAATGAATCACCATGTAGGGGACCTGACAGAACCTATTTATGTTAGCTTTTTTTCTGATTTACAACAGATGTATAAACCATCCTGGTCATTACAAATAAGTTAATCTTATTCTTATAAATGTTAAGTGGGTTGTTAAAATTTATGTCAAAATATGCTATAGCATTCTATCTTTGAAACACAAGCCAAATTTACTCTGATTTAAGCTAATGCACATGCCTGAAAATCCCTTGGCTGCACGTAAGTGTAGAACTTGGCTTAGGACATTCCCTCAGTCTTGATTACATTTTTCATTGGTTTATATTTTCCATTTATTATCATTGTTAGTGTTTGCCTATTATTGCTGCAGATGTTGACTTTGAAGTCCCAAAGAGTAAAATTATTTGGTTATTGCAGACTTCCTTCTGCCTGTTATCTAGAAATGTGTGTGAACTTTTACTGATTAGTGAGAAACTAATGACTTCATCTACTGAAATGGCACAGGAGGCTTGGATTCTCCTACTTGTCATTTCCCAAGTGCTGCAGACCTCCTGTCATTTTTAATAGTTTGTGATCTCTTCCATTAAATCTTACCAGAGATTCATTTATCATTCTAACTCATATTAGTAACCTACTGGCAAATAGAAAAAAATATATATAAAAAAAAAACCAAACACAAAGAAACCAATACAAAACCTGACATCAAGGACCACATCTGCAAAGGAACCTGGGCCACCAGTTGATTATTATGACCACCCTCATCTTGATCTTCCTCCCAGTCCAGCTTCTCATGACTTATTTAAGCTCAGGCCCTTGAGCACCCATACCTGCCCTTCTCCTTTGCTGTCCTGACTTGCTGACCAGTTTTCCTGAATGATCCCCAGCCCGATGTTGTAGTTGTGTCTCCAGCCCAGCTCCTGCTGCTCCAGACTGGCATCCTTAGGTGCACACTGGATTTATTTCATTACCTCACCATGTCTGGTGCTGTCAGTAGACCCTAAGAGTAACCCAGCTGTGTCTTCTGATACTCTGGGAGTGTGTCCTGGTTGCTGGGGTGACTGCCCCGCCTGTGCCACCCTCGGCTCCCAGCTCATCCTCTCTCTTAGAGCAACCATGCTTTTGCTGACATTGGGAATCTTTCCACCTTCAGCAAAATCTTGAGCTTCAACCCAGGAACTGAGCACTGAAGGTGAGCATTTACTGAAAACAGCATGCTTGGTTAGAAGCTATCCCATGCGGACCACAGGGAATGTTTAGGAAAAGAGACACAAAAAACAGGTAGGTCTTCTTGTAGTTCAGAATTAGCTCTCTTGGAGCTTATCCCATAGGAATAGGCATACTGGAACAGATCAGAGATTCATCCAAGCCCATCATCTTGTCTTTCTCAATGATAAGTAACAGCTATGCAGAAAAACATACAAGAAACGGCACACATTGAAAAGATTCCTCCTTGCCTACGATTCTGCAGGTATATAGGTATGGGGACCTCTGAGACAAGGTGGCATCAAACTGCTGCATTTAAAGGCCCCAGTGGACATACTCTCTGTGATCTTTTGAATCCATTCAGATGTTAGACTCCTACAATATCCCACGGTAGTGAGTTCCACTATGAAGTTATCTGTTGTGTGAAAAAGTGCATCTTTTCATCGTGGGCCTGCTGCTTGGGTGCTTTCGTCTTGCACCAGGGGATCAGAAGCCAAATCTCAAGCAAAAGCACAAGAAAAACTGAGACCAAGCAGATCAGGAAGAAAGAGGAGCAACAAGCACTGGTAACAATTCCCAAGCTGTAAAGTAGACAAACATCATTACACGTGTCCTTATGATTGATATAACCAGGTTACGTGTTCCAGAAAACATGCTGCATGCAGCTTGGGAGCCTAAATAAGCCAAAGCTCTGAGGATGAGCAGGCCAAAGCAACTTGTTTTTTTCCTTTCCAACAGAATCCAAGTGACAGAGTTCAAATCTGGATGTGCTTTATTTGTGCACGAGGTAAACACATGAGCCAGTAAGGGTTCCTGGGTGAAGTCAGCATAAATGCAAGGCATGCCTTCCCACGGAGCACGCTTTTTTGTAAGAGCACTAAAACAACAAACAGAGCTGAAAGAAATAACAAGAAATAAAATACTTTGTGTTCTAATCCATCATGAATGTTTATCTAGTAAACATATAGTTCAAGTGCCTGAACCATCCAGACTGATTTAATTTTTGGAAAAAAAAAATTCTGTGCAGACAGTGTTCTAGGGAAGGCAGGTTTTATTATAACACATGACATGTCGCTTCCCTGCCTGAGCAGCAGAGCTTTTAAATGGGGCTCTGAAGGCCCTGTTTAATGGGAGGAATAACCCGCTTCCATTGCTCAGGCAGCAGAGCTCGCATCACGGAACAAACAGGAGCCCCTGTCCTTCGCGTGAGGCTTTACAATTTATTCCTTTGCATGGCTAGTCACTCAGGTTACTGGAAAATGTTCGCTCTGTCGAAAAAAATTCCCCATTCAGCCATTTTCCCTTCAGTTCACAACCAACATGTGACAGACTCTTGTGCCTTTAAACAGTAGCTGGTGGCATTTCAGCCGTCGCTGGCTGCCAGCCCCAGCTCACCTATTGGCACTCACCTGCAGTTTTACTCTGAAGTGACATGGGTTAAAATTACTTTCAAACAGAAATTAAACATTCTGAACTATCTTAGTAATTAGCTTGTTCATTAAATCAGTAGTCATCCAAAGGGTGCAAACTGTATTTTTGTATTTTTTTTATCTAAAACATACCATTTTTCCCTCTAGTCTGAAGAATGCTCTCACTGATACTAAAATGTCATTTAGCACGTGAGTAGTGGAACTTGTCAGCATGTATTCCAGGTTTAACTGGTTTTAGTTTGACAGTATACCTTTACATATTACCTAGTTAGCCAGAAGACTTGAAAAGGATAGACTGCTGTCAAAAAATGCTTTACTAAATTCAATTTAGTATAAATGACTACAAAAGTATTTGCAGACATACTTCTTCCCACTTACACCAAAGTTGTTTAGTTAAATGATTAAATCAAAATTACATTTGCCCCTATTTTCAGTACCCTTAAAAACTTAGCGAGTTCCCCTTACAAAAGGGAGAATATGGCTTTCATAATAACCCTGTGAATTGCTTACTCAGTGCTAATGTTCTGTAAGTTCTGCATTTTTATAGGCCAAATTCCTGCTTTAGCTCTGTGTTACTGTAACGTTCAGTATAGTCAGGTCTGCCATGTATCTGTTAAATTATTTCCAGTCTGCAAGGAATAATAATGTCTTGGATCAATGTTCTGCTGCTATTTAACCTTAAAGGCTATGTTTCTGAGAAAACACCAGTATCATTCCCCCCTCCCCAACAATACATGCTGCTTGTTTTAGTGGCATAACAAAGCAATTGAAGATAAAACAACAGACAAAATCTGCAGGTTTTATATCTGACTTATCCTCAGCTCTGATTTCACCCACGCAAGTCTACCATCAGCATTATTTTTTCCTTTAATGAGGCCAAACAGTACTCAGTTTTTTCCTACTGACTTGCAAAAATCAAACATTGTTGATTTACTGTATATTATTATTACTTAAATCCTTGCGTAGATAAAAAAAAATCCATAAAAGTTTGTGGCTTCTGGTTATATCAGGTTTTCAAAATTCTACTTGCCCTTTTCTTCAGGGACCAGTAATATTTTCTGATAAGAAAACTAAAACATCTTAATGTATTTCATCGCTGTAATCCCCACATCAAAGTGTAGGCCAGTTTGATTTTAATTTTTTCACTTCTTGACTAGGCTAAAAGACAACATGTTACCTTCAAGTGCTAAAACTTATGCAATAAAAAAGACCAAAATCACAATAATCACAACTCAAATTATCTGAAGAGCAGAGTAATGAGCCGTCTGAACTTCCTGACTGAAACCATGAGATTCCTCTATGACTTTGTTTACTGCAATCCTAAATCTAGCCTTCCCCTGCTCCAGTCATTCCTTAATGGCTTTATTAATGCTGAGAGTCCATTTGCATGCAAAATTAAGCAACCCTGTTGGAAATAATTCTTCATTCAGCCTTATAATCCTTCTGAAAAAAAAAAAAAACACCTTCAATTTCATCAACCTTTGGAAGACAAAATCCTATATCATAACCCTAGCCTAGGTAAAACTGCAGAGGCATCAGGAAACATCTATCTTCATTCAGTTCAGGCACACAGCTCCATGCAGCAGGCTTTGTTTGCAGTGCTTCAGACCCCCACACTCATTTAGGCTTGATCATTCCTAAAACCATTTCCCAGAAGGTCCCAGATATCAGAGTAACTTGCTAACCCTGGCAGAAGCCTGTGCCCAGAGAGCACTACAGAGTCCTGAATTTTAATGCCAGCATCTTAACTGTGGTACCAGCAGGCGCTCCAGGAAGCCTGTGGAAGCTCCAGGCTCCTGATTTCTTTGACCAGCACTAGCAGATTTACATATTAATGCAGTAATTAGTTAGATAAAATGTTTACAGGTACTACTCAGCCAATAGCAAAAAAAGCTGCAGGGCCTGTTTGCCTGATGGACTTCCGAGCATCTCATGCTCAGGAGATGTGTCTTGATGCTAAAAGCCCTGGCTAGAATTCTGCATGCAGGACCAGCACTCTGGCCTGGAGTATTTTTCTAGTACTCCCAGATGACCAAAACTGAGTTCAAACAAATGATTTTTTTCATGTTAACACATGAAAATTTAAAGAAATTTCTGGAGCTGAGGAACAGGCAAAGCTGCCTTGTAGATACAGGCTTAGTTTCTCAAGGCAGGCATGGAAGCAACACCATTAATTCCTTATGTTTAATCAGTATTTGGGCTGGTTGCTGAATGTAGCTGTCAGCAGATGCTATAAGACCTACAAATCCAGCTGGCATGAATGTTACGGATAAATGACCCATACTTGCATAGCACCACACTTACTACCACCACTCTAGATAATGTTCTGTTAAATTAATTTCTATTCCAAGTTTGGAAGTCTGTGTCTGGTTCCCGAAGAAAACTTGTTTTAAGATTAAGGAAAGACTATGATCACCTGAAAGTCTTCACTGCTGCAGAAACTAAATACAAACAGAAAAGGTAACACCTCTGCTCGCACAAGTGCTGTGCAGACAAAAATCACTGAGAGAGCAGACCTGCAGTGGAAACCTAGTGAGGATTCCTTTTTATCATTTAAATAGTTCAGAGAACAGCACTGATCAGAGAAGAGGTTTGCAGCTTCGACAGGTGATTTATGAATTTCGTTTCAGAATTGGTATATTATACCATTTTGAACCCTGAGAATAGGGATACCATTTCAGGACTGACAAAGTCAAAGAGTAGATAAAATTTAAGGCATAATCCCTGTTGAACAAATTATTTTTGGTGGTTATTGTATCATTATGTTTTGTTGGCTGAGATCATCTAAGATCAGCAAAGTGTGCTGTCCTTGTTTCTACTAGCCCAAGAATACCAATACTGTTTAAACTGCAGCCCCCTAAAGCCCTAAGATCAGGTCGTTTAGCGGAGGTATTTATCTCCAGTCAGAAGTATCAAGCCCTTTATTTCACCAAGGTTTTCTTAAAAGGAAACATTGAGTTTCAGTAGACTTCAGGAAGAACAGCAGCAGCAGAGCCCCCCTGGAAGCGTGGCTGCTCCCCAGCCACGCAGGCTGAGCTGCCCGGCTCTGGGGGTCCCCAGGCTCATGGTGCCAACTGCCACCCCAGTCTCCCATCATCAGCGATCTATGTTTGGGGTTTTTTATCCATCAACCTAACCGACCACCACTAAAATCAAATTTCCCAACTGCCTGGACTTCTAATTTTTCCTTTTCCTCTTCACATTTGTCATTTTTCTTTAAGAACATATGGAAAGTAACATTAAAAGGATGGAGGTTTTCTTTTATGGTTTATAAGAGACCAGAGTCTGTCAAAAGAGAAGTACATTTCCTCATGCTTTACTCTACTCCTCCAATAGAAGACCAAATAAATTTTCATTAGTTCAATATCACTTTGATACCTCTGAATTTTAAAAAAAAAAATATTTTCAAAGCGTCAAAATAATGGAGGTTATTATTAAAGATTATGGGCCTTTTTTGCAAACTGTGTTTTCTCACTTCCAAAAGATGTCATGCATATCATCTGAATCTCTCGAGTTTAGAAAATAAGGTGATTAGAGCTGCTTGGAGCTAAGGAGAGGCTGGGAACTGAAGAATGGAGAAGCAGCCCACATGTGGCACTGACAGCTGTTCACCATTATTGTTATTTTCAGCTGGCAGTGACTCCTGAAGGAGCAGTGCAGGGTGCCCTTGCAGGAGCTGGTTGTGCCCAAAGCAGATGTGATCACACAGGGCCAGAGAAGTGCAGGGGCTTGTGCCTTTGCTCAGGTGCTGAACCTAAATAAGGGTTGAAAAATACTTTCATTTGTGTTATTATTATAATAGATGCAGTATATTATATATGTATATAGTGTATGTATATATGCAATCTATACATATAAAATGTGTATATATATTTAAATAATATTGTATAAAAATATTAATGTTAGTAATAAATCCATACTTGTGAGATTAAAAAAAATACTACAGACCTCACTATAAGGACACAAACCAAATAGAAATGCGGAGGGAACGTAGAAATAAATTCTGTGCTGGAAGGAATTAAATATTCGTTGGAAAGAGGAATCAAGGGAGAACTATGCCTAGCGGTGGGCGCCCCAGCACAGGAGAGCCGTCCCTGCTGAAGGGCCACCAGGGCAGGCAGGGGCAGGGGCCCCTGGGGCACCGGGAGAGGCTGTGGGAGCGGGGCTAACCCTGCCTGCAGGGCGAAGGAGGGCTACAGGGGGGCTCCCAGGCTCTTCCACTATCTCATGGGTGGTCTCAGGCAACGCTCAGGCAGATGCTTCTCAGAGGTGCACAGCAAAGGCAGGAGGCAGCAGTCACAAGCTGCAGGAAGGGAAATACCAGCTGGAGAGAAGGGAAAAAATAATCTTCCCAGTGAGGGAAGAATAAGCTGCCCCGAGAGGCTGTAGGATCTCCAACCTGGAGATGTTCAGAACTTGACTGGTCGAGGCCCTGAGCACCCCAGTCAAACTCTGGAGCTAGCCCTGGTGTGAGCAGGGGTTGGACCTCAGATGACCCAGCCAGCCTACTGTGTTCTGGGGCTTTATGGTACAGAGGCAGTATGTGCTACATTCTGAGATATTTGAAAGCCTATTCCAAAACCCATTATTTATGCAGAACGGTGTAGCCCCAACAAGAGAGGCAGTGTATTTGGGGGGTTGCAGGGTTTCTTGGGGCTAAGGTTCGTGCTGTGCCCCAGCTCCTGCTTAAACTCCTGTGTCCATCCACTGGAACTACCTGTACTTTTCACAGCCAGGTCTCTAAGGCAGCTAGCTCGTTCCAGATAGGAAAATCCAAGCATAAACCTCTACTGCACTTCCACCTGCAAATAATTAAAAGCTCAAGAATATTGTAATAGGATTGCACATTTTTCAGGTCCTCAGAGACAGCCTTAATTAGTCTGATCTCTTGCAGGCACTTTTAGTTAACACAAATTGAGCAACAGCATCTTCTTAAGCTTGCAGTTTACACTAAGATTTTTATATAGTTTCAGCAGATACAAAACTCAGCCCACAAACTTATCCTCACAGTCAGCACAATCTACTTGCAAGAGTCCAGGTTTGCTAAACTCTTTCAACTTCAGTTAAAAAAGAAATCAATTAAAAAAGCCCAAGAAAACATAAAAAACCCAAGAAACAACACACCAAATAAACAACAACCAACCACCAAAACAAACTGCTAAATTTAGGGTCTGTTCACAGAACAGAATGAAATGCTATTTTAAATATCCCAAAACTAGCTCTAAACAATCTTACACATACACACACGTGACCATAGTATCTTACAGACACTAAGAACCACCTCAAAAGTAACAGAGCTGAAGTAGCACAGTTTCTGCCTTGGAGCAATTCACCTTACACGGCACCTTCCCAGCACATGGTGTCAAACGTGCTAACTACAGCAAGTCATCACGTGCTACAGCCATAGCATGTCATGAAATGTCAAGGGCACTGCCATATTTCAGACACCTGCAGATTCCCTAAGAACAACTCCAAAATGACCTTGGAGATGGATGGCACCATGTAATCTAAAGAAGTACCAAAACAAAAAAAACCCCACCTTTTCACAACCCTTGCTCACCTGTTAGGAACGTCTGAGGAGAAAACTTGGTCTTGGCCCTAGATCAGTTTAACCATGAACATGTAAGTAAAATATACCATGTAGTGCCACAACAGTATGGGAACACCTTTTCTTGCCTAACTGTGGTCACTCTGCAATAGTTCACAAAAAGCAAGCTAAATGTTTGATCAGGCGAAGGCTCTTTGCGTCTCAAGCATTCTCACCCAGCCTCCAGACAGGGCCAGCTGTAAGCAGAGGTTTAGTACAATAAAAACACTGTGAAAACAAAGTAACCTAGTGTCCTTCCAATGAGGAAAGCCAATTCTTTCGGGCATAGTACTACATGGGCACTGCTAATACTGTGCCTACTTCTAAAACAAATTCAGCCAAGCCTAGCTTTGGGATTACCTGTAAGAAACCCACCAAGCAGGTGTTTGCATGATTTTCTTGAACTCTCTTAAGTCCTTTACATGATAAATGCTCATGCAGAGTAGTATAAGGGCAGTTCACAGGTGAAAAACCTTGCCAGGCCAAATACGAGGTGAAAAAGCGCACCGGTTTTACGTTTCCTACACTAACAAGTATCCAGGGACATATTTCCTGGATGATATAATATGTATTTTGCATATATATATGCATATATAACATGATGGTGTGCTAAACTGGGAATTTCCATTTCTAAAGAAATAGAAACAACAAAAAGCAGCGCTTTACTCCCAGAGCCACTGGCACTAACACTGGTGTCCTGGTTTCACAAGTTGTCTTTCAGCACCCAGGCTCTGTATGTGTGCGTGCACCTCCTAATGTATAATTTGTTTCAGAAAGAACAAAAAGAAAAATATCAACTCTATGCTTTCTGCTGCCTTTATTAGTTTTATTTTGCATCTGTGCAATGTATAAGCCACAGCCATGGATCAGCATCACACTGTACCGGGCACCACACAAATGGAACAAATAGTATCTCCTCTGCCTCAAATCATTTATAATTAAAGCCTGTAGGGTAAATGATGGTGAATGCTAAAATATCTTGCTAGCCAAAACCACAAAGAACTGTAAATATATTCAGCTCCAAATCACCCTGAGTTTTCACTTCTTCCTCACTTGAGGAATAACTCCCTTTGCCATCAGTGAGAACCCTTAACTAAGCGAGGAGAGAGTTAATCTAACTTCCCTCAAATCCCACACAGCGTAGGAACAAAATCAGGGCCATTTGTCTTGCCTGTCTCTGATGTCTGCCTGCTTTCCAAGGTTGTTTCCCTCTTTCCCTCTGCCTGTCTGAACAAACTTTTCTTTAAGCACTAGAAACCAGTTCAACTAATTTACACAGTAAATAAATTGTTTACGCGCACCAAATTGTAATCAGAATTGGGTCATAATGAGGTGCAAGGTAAAAAACACTTCAACAGACTAGGAAATAACTTGGAGTTAATGATGGAGGAGAAAGGACCCTTTATGGAATATATAAAAAAGGAGATAAAATCAGGTCAATGAGAAGTTAAGACCCGATAGAAAACAGTGGTGTAAATAAGCCTTTGTGCAAGGTGTAAAGGAAAACCAGCTGTAGGAGCGGCGGTGCTAATGAAGCCAGGTTTCCTATCGATTTCTGTCTCCTGCTTGCTGTCTTAGGTACAAGTTCTGACTAAAGCCTTTGCCACTGGCAGGGGAGGCGTTTTGTGAGGCTGCCTCTCCTGCCTGGACTCCCTAACGAAGCACGACCTCCGACTGCCTGGGCAGTAACAGCCACAATTGTTCTGCACCTGTATGTGCCCACCTGCTTTCATGGGCCTCAGAGAAACCTCATCATTAAATTATATTGAAAGTAATTGATGGATTCAAAAAGCTTCTAGGAAAGGAATGGATGCACAGGCAAACATATCACAGTCCTGCACAGCATGGTCTCAGAAGCCTCCATTCCCTTCAGAGAGGGGAAAAAAGGAAAAAAAAAAATGAAGAAAACAAAAATTGGTAGATTAAAAATAACATGGCATCAAATGAATTAGGTCATCCACATCGCATAAAGAGACCCAACCACTTTTTAAATGCACAGTCATCCCCTGCTGCCTTATGTCCCACTTCACACCCATTTGCTTCTGCTCCTGGTTACATGAAGGTGGACTTTGCTGCATGATTCCCAAAACCAAGGACCATATGACAATTTGCATCTGATGGCAATGTGCTATCAAGCAAAAGCATTTGCTATCTAGATTATTTGAACCAAACATTTTAACACATGTAAGCATTTTGTCTTTAAAAGATGGTATGGTAAATCAATAACTGCAAAATGTTATTACAGAAGAAGGTATATGTAAAGCACTGTCTCATCTCTATTAGAAAGTTAAAATTGTCATATATTGGACATTATTAAAAGGACCTACATGCAAAGAAAAGCCCTGCTGCTAATAAGCTGAATTAAACAGCCTTTTAAAGTGGTATTAGTCCTGTACCAGCACTCTTTCACAAGCAGAAGTCACCCCTTGACCCCACGCTGCTCCGTCCCTGCCTTCTGCCACACTGCTTGCTCTGGCCATGGTTTGAACTCTGCTGTGCAGAAATCACAGCAACAAGAAACCTACACACACCCCTGCTTCTCTTTCTCCTCAAAATACTCCTTTCTTTGTAATTTCTCCTTTGCAATCACATCAATCTGGCTCCTTGCGCTGCTACAGTAATATCTGCTTCTGCTTGGTCTGGGAAAGATATTCTGGATTTCCTGGGCTCCAAGAGAAGGCAGGATCAAGCCAGCTGCCAGACTCCTGCAGGGACAAAAATGTTTATTTGTACGTTGTACTGGTGCTGCAGATACTGGGATGAACTGAAGTGCACTGTTTCTGGGCCGTCCCACCTAAAATAACGAAAGGCAGGCAACAGCTAGGAGCTGCCTACCTACGAGGTCTGTCCTGGCAAGGCTGCGGGTGGTGCGGTGTAAGGCAGGCAGGCAGGCAGCATGCTGGAAGGGGACCCCAATGTCGGAGAGCCTGGGCACACACACTGCCAACATGCAGGAAACCACCACCTCTCCAAAAACAAACTGAAATCAGAAACACCCACACACAGAAATTCCTGAGTCAAGCTAATGGAGTTGAAATAACTCATAGGACTTGTTTTTGGTTTGGTTTTCTTTTTTTCCCCCCTTTTTTTCTGTTTTTAAAGGACTTTGATCTAGCACCACCTCCACTCCATACCACCTCAGAGCACTGTTGGCCCCCCCTTTTCAAAATGATGGCTGAACAGGGGCAGGGCACAACCGAAATGTTTTCTGAAGAACCAGTTTCTTCTCATTGTTTACGGGTTGTTATTGAGACGTTCTCAAATAAGTGCTTCCAGCAGAATATGCAGGCAGGCATTCTAGCAACACAGCTGATGCATTTGAAGCAGAAAAAGAAATACGTGGAAGATGTAAAATCAGCCCTGCCAGCAGGTCCAGTCATACAGCAGACTGCTTTTGCAGATTAAATCAATTGTAAGATAAATTATGTAACATAAACATCTGAAACTCAGTGCCTTAGCGCTCAAGATTTCACAGCAAATTACCAGCATGCTGTGCTTGGGTTTAAGGATAAGAATTTAGACATTTTGTTGCTGGGTCAGGAGGATTGGCTTTGAACTGGCTCCCAGCACTAAGCAACAGCCCAGTGTCTGCTTGCAGGGATCTGGGTTGATCTTGGCCTGAGCATCCATCCTCTCCTCTGGCCCGGGCCGACATGCATATTTGAGAAGATATTCAAGTTTCAAACTTTGTACAGTCATTCCTATGGAGAGCTGCCTTGTCACCTCATTTACTCTCAGCTGTAAGCAAGCTGGCAGCCTAAAGCACATAGATGATTTTGAGCAGTTACGTTTTCTGACCCATGGCTCCTTTCCCGAGTCACGTATCAGTCACAAGCTTACGGTGGGTTTTTAGTGCCCGTTCAATTCCATTTATGCAAGATCAAAATCTGGAGAAGGAAAAGATCTGGCTTTTTTTGTTTTTAATTTAAGAAAGTGCTCCATGATGAACAGCTCGTTTACACTGCTGTCCATTGCTAAATTGTTATGCTATTTAGACAAAATTGTCTTTTTGGCAGCCATTCATTAGTGGTAATTATATTACAAACAAAATAATTGGGTTTAGAACTTCTTATTTTCTTTTTGTAGGAATTAAGGAATAGAAATTGCACCAAATGAATCAGAGTATGGATGTCTAATTTGTAGTAATCAAAGCACAACAGATTATCCAGATCTTTGTCAGATGAGCTACAGCAACCAGCATTGTGGCCCCCCTTGGCAGTGTACATCCTCACAGCTCACATCTATCGAGACGCCATACAAGGCAGCTTCACCGTCTGCCTTCTGCATGGTCCTTTCCTCATCCCTGCATCCATAAAGCATGAAGATCCTTGCAGGACCTAGCACCACCACAGAGCTGCCAGCTGCCTGGACTGAGCAGAAAAGGAGGGGTGAGAGCCTTCTGGCTGTCCCCTCTGCTCTCAGCCAGCAGCCAGGGGTGCCCGTGCCCTGGGCAGGCTTCGATCTCCTACCTCACCCTCTTCTACCGTGCTGTGCCCAGCCCCTCAAGGAGGTCCTGGTCTATAGCTGTGGTCACCAAAGTGTGCTGTGAGGCACATAAACAGGCTGCCAACTGCTGCTTTTTCACCGTACTTCTCAAATGTAGGACACGGTGGACTCACTGCAGCTTTTATCTTCTGGAGAGGGAAAGAGAGCAACCACAGAAAATCTCACCTTACCCACAAAACTGGCCAAACACAACCTCACCTCTCCATTTACACAGGGGCCTCATGTTCCTGTCCTTCTTCCAGAGACTCACACAGGTAGCAAGGGTTGGATTTTCTACTAGTCATTTCCTACGGGTCTTTCTCAGTTTCTATACACTTTCCATCAGAAACGGCCAGAAATCAGTAGAGAGATACTTGTTTGGTAGGTTTCTTCCTCAATTAACTTTTTCTTTTTCTTTTTTGTTTGTTTGTTTGTTTGGAGCTGCACGTCTCAGCAACCAAGTGCTAGTTCTGGTTGCACTGCTTTTAAATCTCCCCCAAGTCCTCTTGCCCTTGTCTGGGCAAATGAAAACTTTCTCCACCAGCATTTTCAGTTTTCTAGACTAGCATGAGCGGTATCTAACCGCTTTGAGCTTCTCTCTGCTAACTCTGTGGCCCAAATTGGCATGAAATAAAATAAAATTTTACTGTGGAGAAGGAGAAGCTATCAGAGATGGCACCTTTATATTAAACAGAGTTGCAGAGGCAAAAAGAGACTATTTGTAAAAGTATGATAAATTCTTGCTTAAAGGATGATCGATAGCTAAAAATATTGTTTTAGCATACCATTTCTAAATCTAGGACATCTAGAAGGGTGCATTATTAATGGCATCTCCTGTGGTTCATTATTTCTGTGAGGAACAAAATGACTTTATGATTTAAAGATGAGAAGATTCTGCACATATAAGCAACAGAGTAAGTATGTTTAAAATTATAAATCTTACACACCTGCTCACATAGGAGCACAGTTTCTGTGGGTGAAGGGCTTTGTGCAACTCTGTCCCTACCATGAAGCTGGACATTCCCCAACACACAAAAAAGATGTATTGTGTATATATGTGTGCTTCTTCCACAGAAGCTGTATATGGAATTAACGGGACAGTATATAAGTCCTAAGGGGCCTCTGTAGACCATCTGCTCCAACCCCGGCTCACAACAGGGCTAACTCCACAGTTTGGTCAGGTTGCTCAGAGACCATCAAGTTCTTCACATCTCCAGGTTCCAAAAGTATCCCTCCCCTGCTCTCCAGCTTGGTGTCATCAGTGAGCTTGCAAAAGTTGACTCTGTCCCATCATCCAGGAACAAAGTCATTTGACATTACAGACGCTCTGCAGAAACTATAGCTACTAACCAGACATCAGCTGGCTTTTAACTGCTGACCATTGCTTTTGAAGCCCAGCAGTCCAACCAATTGGACACTCATCTTGTAGTTCACCCATCAAGCCTGTATGACACCAGACTACAAAGATACTAATGGGAGACCATGCTGCAAGGCGTGTTAAAGTGAGGGTATGCCCACTGCTCCCCCCTCATCCACTGAAACGGTCAGTTCATCACAGAAGGCAATGAGGTTTGACAAGCAACATTTGTTCTTAGCAAATCCACACAGGCTGTTCCCAGTCACTGCATCCCTAGAAAAAAAAAAAAAAAAAATAACTTTGAGGAGAGTTTGCTCTGTGATCTTCCCAGGAACTGACCAGCTGGTAGTTTCCTGGCTTCTCCTTCTTCCTCTTTTTGAGCATGGCTGTGGTGATGTCCTGTTCCAGTGATGGGGAACCTCCCCTGACTGCCACGACCCATCTAGGACAACGGCAGTAGCCTCACAATGACACGGGCCATTTCCCATGGCACACCATGGATGCATCCTGTGTGGTCCCATAACTGAGCACAGCCACTTTGCCTCAGCGCAAACTGACTGACCTTCCCCTATTATATCACTCACCCAACTGCCCCTAAGCACAGGGTCAGAAGAGCAGAGCGTAGGAAAAAGCAAGGGAGGCAGCTTTTTTGTCCCCAAGACTCCCATGGGATTCAGCAGCACACATAGAAACATTGCACTTGCACAAAATGACCAGGCTTAATATGAGCACATAATCTGGTGCATCCTTGTGGTGTTGAGCATCCTCCAGCTGGCTTCTGCCAACTAGCTGTAGCGGACTACTCACTAAATCACGGGGCCCCATAAAGCACAGGCACTACATGCACCGCTGGCTCTGTTTGCCAGTGCAGAAGCCCAAGCAACCAAAATGAAATATGTGCTTGAACTGTACTTTTATATAATACTGCATTTGGAAAGGCAGAAAAGTTAATTCGTTTGGGGTTTGGGTTTTTTTTTTCATTTTGAGGCAACTTTTTGTAATTTGGGACTCACGCTTCTAATGAAACTATTAAGGTCTATGGGACTAAGAGAAAACTGCAGTCACAGTTTATAGAGAAGTTGGAATCCAAAACTGAGGCCATAGAGCATGGAGTGATTGTATTGAATATTTTTATCATTTATACTTATTCCAGACTGTCATCCCAACGGAGTGCAAATACAACATTTTCAAAAGGTGTTAGCCCTTTGTATGTAATAACATTTATTTCTTGGATACACTTACAAATTCAGACTTTTAAGATGAAAATTATAGAAATCCCTCTGAACAGCTGATCTATCAGAACTATACTCCATCCAGTTTATAATAGCATGTTTAATAACATATAAAAATTATACATAATTTTAGGTTTATTTGGTAAATTCATTAAAATTTCTTTGGAATTAAAATACCAAAGAGGGAAAAAAAAAACCAACCAACAAACAAAAAAAGGTAAAATAATTATATAATTATATCTTCACGTAATTTGGACTTCACCTTAGAGAGGTCTGCTGCTAAACATGGGCTATCAAGAGGACAGCTAGGCTCCTCTTGGTGCTGCAAAGATAAAGAATGAAATGCAATTTTTGCACATTGCAGCAAGGGAAATTCCAGATGGACAAAAAAAAGTTTTGCTTAGGCCCTGAAACAAGGTGCCTGTAGAGACTGAGAATATCTGTCCTCACAGATACTCATATGATATGGACAGTATCATTTTTCTGCTGTATCCTTGCCCTCAGCAGCTCTGAGACACTGCATTTCTTGAACGCGGACCTGCATAAACTTTCAAGGGGTACCATGAGTGACATGTGCATCTTCACATCCAAGGAGAATTTCACTCTAAATGCTCTGCTACCTGGGGAGAGAGAAGCATCCATTTGGAAACTGAGCCAATAGAATTCTGGGGTTCTCAAGGAAGCTGTTGCTGACAAGAAACATTCAGAAAGAATCTGTATTTGTGACTCCCTTTTAGATCAGCATTGTCTTTCTGCTCCGATGGAAAGCATTCTCCTGACTATCTCAACAGACCATGGGAGAGAGACATAACGAAAACATTTATATCACTCTTATGCTTAACAATCTTAATTGTAAATGTTGACATGACAGATCCTCATGTACATTTGGATACCATTTTTATTGCACTTATAGTGTAAAGATGATCAAGCATTAAGAGTTGGAAATGATAATTTTTTAATGCACACTAGTACATATGGCCAGAAAAGGCCAAATGAGGGAGCCAGAACATCCCTTCCCTCTGATACATGTTGCGGTACCTCTGCCAGGATCAATCTGGCTTTGGCCCTCTAAACATGAAAGGGCAGATAGCTTAAGGCTCAGAAAAAGGGCTAACTCTTCCTTTTACTGACATTGTTGCTTGATCGGTACTGGGAACTGTATTGCTGCTCTTTTGTTTTCAATTTGGAGTAGCTAAATTGAAGAGATACCACTCATTCATATTCTGCACTTCAAGGTTCTCCTAGCAGTCAGGAGGGCTGAAATTTGAAAGCAGCACATTTAAGGACATGGCTAAAGGACCTCCTGTATTTCTCACATTAAAACTCTCACGTACTGCATGTCCTTTTACCTCTTGTGCTGTTATTTCTGCTGTTCTCACATTGTAGGGTTGGGGGTGGGGTGAAGGGTGTTGTTGTGTTTTAATTATGGGTATTCTCCTTCCTTCCAATAAATTACCGCTATGTCCTGAAGTCCCTTCTAGCACATGGTCAGCCTCTCAAGAATCGTTTTCTGTGAGATGCTATACATCAACAATGCAAATTACTGCTGACAATGTATTGACTCACTTGCCTCTAAAGATCTTACTCCTTTTTGTTTTAAGCCTATGTGAAAGAAGTATAATTAATCACTCTGGATAGAAAAGTCCTTTTCTTTCCCAGGAAAAAAATAAAGAACAGGTGAAATACACATTTTATATAAATTCCTGGTACAGACTTCTCCCAGTTTGACTTTATTCAGCCTCCCTGCAAAGACTGTTAAAGCATTGCTGTTATTTGTGAAAGGTATGGTCACTCACTAAAAAATGGTTAAATATTGGCTTGTTTCTTATTTACCTGTAGAGCAGGGAGTCTCAACACTATCCTTAATTACACATCTGTAAATCCAGAGTACATGTTTAAATAAATAGAAACACTTTCTGCATACCATCTGTAACAAGGCTGGTGTTGGACCCACTGATTTTTAGTTAATGTAAATCATTTAAGAGCAATAATATACAAATGCCACAGAATAGTGGTAAATCTTACCTCAGGTGACAGTGAACTCCATATCAGAAATACCGCGTTATTTCTAGTAACATCCCATTTTTGACCAGTTGCTTCTGCTTTGACCTGTGTTTCCTTAGTTTTGTCTTGGAGTGCTCTGGATTTCATTTTAAGGATTACAAAAGCAACATCATTTTATTTCAATCTCGTTCCCATTCTAAAAGTTTCATTCTGATGTTTTTATTCTCCAGCACATTTAATGGGAAGAGGATTTTTTTCCTGCAGACAGACATTTTAATCTGCCCACATTTGCCACCCGATTCACCAGGGATGTCTGGTGGATGCATAAATACAGAACTGATTTAAACTCGTACTCCAGATACAATCTCTGCTTTGTATCTGGTTTGTCCTGTCCTGCTGGCACCGGCAAGTGGCTCATTGTGCTGGAGGTGAGCAGAAGGGGCCCTTTTGCCTATAGCCACCCTACTGAGCTGAGCTTCTTACTGTCTCAAGTTAGCTGGAGGTCTCTTCCCAGTTCCCAGTGAACACACACGCACACAACAATGTGACTACATTTACATGCTTTGTGAAATTTCCACCAAGTAAGCCTTTGTCCTGAATTCATCCTGAATTCGTAATGATGCCCTGGAACTTGATAACATTTGCTAGATTTTTAGTGCCAGCTTCAAGGTCTGAATAGCGTGGTGTTTTCCAAGCTGGAGTTTCCATCTTGCTCCTGTCTCAAAACAGGTTGTGTGCAGCTGGGACGGGGGTAGAGAGGTACACCTCACTACACCAGACAGCAGAATAGCACTGCATCCTCCCGTGAGATCCTGAAGGCTGATACCCAGCCACGGAAACCTCCTTGAAAAACCACATGATGACTCAAAGGATGAACGTTCACCACAGAAATACAGCGGAAAATGGTGAGAGATATTTATAATGTTACAGCCTTAACTTCACACTGTAGTGTTTACTTTGAAACCACCCACACTGAAACACTTTCATGAGCAATACAAAACCTTACTTCAAGAGATATGAAAGTTTACCATCTTCTACTAGTGACTGAGTAATTGTGAGTAATTGGGTTTTCTCTTACAGAATATTGGGAAGAGCGCACTGTTTCACTTAGATTTTCAGTTTCCATTACAAAAACTTCACATCAACTCAGTTGCAGTGCCCCCCCTCCCCCTTTATTTTCCCTATACAGAATCTGGGAATATACACAAAAGCAGTCTTGCTTCCAAGAACCTTCTTTCACTTCAGAAAAAGATATGTTCTACATTTTCCTGATACAGGCATCCTCTGTGATTTTTCTCTAACAGATTATTGATCCTCCAGATATCTTTCCACAGGCTCCAGGTTTTCCAGCTTTCAACCTCTAGGGATGTAAGCTAGATGAGATCTTCAGATTGCCTTGCAGCACCATTTTAAAAGAGCTCAGTGGCTTCTACTTATGATTTGAAAGTCAGGCTGTTTATTGCAAATTAGCACAATGTTTTGACTCCTAAAAGGCATATAAAATCCCAAGAAGCCACTTTCACTTCTGATATTCTTAACAGAAATGCACTTTCCCCTGTTGTTCATTTTGAAAACTACAGTGTATGGCCTTTTAATACAGTTCTCTACCCAGAAGTTATTAATGAAACATACTTCATTACAGGATTTCAAGCAGTCTGGTAGATGGATCACTGTGGTTAACTGCAAAAACTGCAATGACCTCATGAAGGTGAGAATTTCACTTGATATTTTGGAGAATGGAATATTCTTGAATATATTGCAGTACATTTAGGGACTTTTTTGTACCCTATCATCACTAGGTACCACAATGAAACACTGATATCTGTTCTAGAAAATGCTTCCTTAAACTCATAGAAACCAGTCAAAACCAACAACTTTGTGATTAAAAAGTATATGTGTGTGTGTGTATATATATATATCTATATCTCCCCATGTGATTTCAGTGTTTTAACGCATGTGAAAATAGAAACTCTCCTGCCAACATAAAGCACAGAGTTCATAATTTCAAATATATCTCTATGGAAAAGGTCTCATGCGCAGATGGGGGCTTTCCCTGTTTTGACACCCGCCTTTATATTTTATTATTAGCACTGATTCTGCTCTTAGGAGACCTTTAGCATGGTAGTCTAAGTATGAAAACACTAGTTAAACAGCTAAATCCAAGTTGTGCTCAGAATTTGCTAAAACAGGAACTAGAATTGTGGTGGTGTTCCTGGGTACAGTACACACTCAGTACCTCTAGAACATACTGGATTGCAAGGTGTCATCTAGGGACACTGTCCCTATTCTGGAGCAGTTACTGTAAAAGTTACAAATGGCCACCTTATCTCAGAAGGATCAATGCTATTAATCCATCAATGGATGATTATGATACATGACCATAAGTCTTATTTTAATATTTAGTAAGTGTATTGTATGCTATCCTGGGCCACAGGAAACATCCAACAATTGCTATGATTTACATTTCATTAACTGTAAAGAATTATCAACACAGCCACGGCCAAGAATTAAGTGATGTATATTTTGGTGCACTGAGAGTAGTTAAGAAAATGAGATCTGTGCTAGAACCGACATGACAAATTAGACTTTGAGAAGTAATTGACTTTTTTTTTTTTTTTTGCACAGATTAGTCTATAGCATAATTTTATTAGCTACAGTGTTGTCAGCTAAATACTCTTAGAGAGGTGTTGAGCATCCTTTAATTATAAGATTCACTATTTGTTTCCACAAAGACTACACGAAGCATGCTCTATCACAGTTGTATTTGCTATTTCCTAACACAGTTAGACCCCTGTTTTCTCAGGTGTTTTGAAAAGGTGTATGCAATGTCATGACTATAAAGAACTAAGATTATACAACTGTAAAAACACAATGCAAAAAAGAATACCCAGGGACTGGGGGGATTTTAACTCCAGTAAAACCTCTCATAAGACTCATAAGAGATCATTGAATGAGAAGGAAAGCGATGAAAAGTTTCTGAATTCATATTAATATACATCCACTGCTCTTACATCTTATGCGGGTCTAGTTCAGAACTGCAGATGTCCAATTATATCAGTACTGGGAGTACCACTTTTCCAGAAATGCAAAATGGCTTGAACACCTATGAGTTTTTCTTATGGCTTTTTAAACAGAGTAACATGAGACATTAAAAAACACTGGACTGCCAAAAATAAAAAGACTGACTTGCCAAGAAGTGTGTCCTGATATGTCCAAGACCATTCACCTGGCATTTCTGTTGTTTCCATGCCAGGTGTTCAGGATGTCTAAGCTGGATTCATAAGGACTTTCCCAAAATGGGGAAAAAAACCCCATCTGTTTATGAGCTCTCAAAGTCCAGGTGCGAGGCTCAAAATGAAACATTCCCACGGTCTTCTGCTTTATCACTGAGGAGCTTGATAATGGTCAACAAATCCCTTCCTGTTTGGAAAATTTCTGATAAAACATTCATATCCTGGACCCATAAAGCTAAAGACCAGAGCTCCACGGATTAAATTTCCTCCCAGTGAAGCAAGTGTTGATAAAACACATTTTCCATAGCATTGTCTCAGAAGCAGTAATGGCAGTTTTAGACCATGAAGGCATTATGAGCCAAGCAGGCAGTTAAATGAACCTGATGGGGAGCATTAAAAGAAGTTCTTCCTGGGGTCTTTCTGGAGATTTTCACATACAAACATGGAAGACCAAGTCCTAAGGGTTTCAACAGACTAGAAGCTCACACATCTACTTTGAAAAAACATAATATATTTTCATTATCCAGCATACCTGAGGAAAATAATGAAATAGTTGCCCTGGCTTCTCAGCTAGGCAATAACTCTCCAAAAAATAACGCACAGAGAACCTATTTCAAAGAAGCAGGATCTCCCAAGAACAGGCTATTCAAGGAGACTGAAATCAGTATTGCCCTCCTCAAACTTCCCTTATAGTCAAGCATAACAGAAAATTTTAGGACCCAAATGAACAAAACATTTGAAAGCAGTTAATCTTAAGCAAAGAAATAAGCCTTAATTAACATTAAGCATTAAAAAATGGTTAAATTCTTTGTTCTAGCAGTATGTTTTGAGAAATCCATATATTCATGGTTTTGCTGTTTCAGAATTTTGTCCTAATTAAATAGGACTACATAACGTGATTTTCACTAAGGCAAAACCTATTCATACACAGAAATACCTTCAAGGGCTCATAATAAATCTTCAAGATGCTCAAGCTCTGGCAAAGAACCACATGTCAAAAATAGGTCCACATCAAAAAAACAAGTCCCCACCTTATACCTCATCACAATTTCAGCCTGTTCAGCTAGAGGATGGTCTATTGTTAGCAATCCACTTTCCCTTCCTCTTTGATCTCCCAGAGAGCTGCTGGCGAGTTAGAGGGTTTTTTTGATCATTGCCTAAAAGACGTAAGAGTTACAGAAAAAGAATTGCTTCTCAGAAAAACTGTAGAGCCCACCTCAACGCAGAGCTGCAGAACATGAGCTCATTCAGGTTAAGAAGCAGTGCTATTCGCAAGAACTTCCACTCACCAGAACAGTCTCAGATGGGATATAGGAACCTCTAAAGGAAAAGGAGAAAGCCTGGAAAGCCGTTTATTACAAGCACTTTATTAGCTTGCCAGCTGTGGAGACCAGAACTAGTCTAATACTTCCAAGAAGCCAAAGCTTCAGAAACTTATTCCAATTTGAAGCCATACACCTTTAAACGTGGATACAGGAATTTTTAAAGTTATTTTCAAATCTGAAATCACTGAAGCTGTCCAGCTAAAGACCACCTCTGAAAATCAGGTGTCAGAACTTCTCAGAGCTGATCCTCAGTCTCTGAAGCTCAGGGCTCAGAACCCTGATGCCTAAAACTTGTCTGTTCAGGTACCTTCCAGAGTCAGTGGGGAGAGCCTGCGGGGGACACGACATCCCACCCAGCATCTCTCTGCCAACCGTAGCCCAAAGAACCTGGGCTCTTAAATTAGGCCCCTGGGTCAGTAGAATAATTTTTGGACCAAATACACAAGCCTGCACTTGATTCTTGACTTCTGCAGCCTTCCAACTGGCAAATGATATTTCAATACTTTTCCTTTACCAAAACATCTTTTTAACAAACCTGCCTGCTCTCTGCCTTGATTTTCGCAACACCGAGTGCTGGTATATGACAGAAACATTATTCATGCAAGGAAATAACATTTTAAAATAAGCTAAAATAAAAAAAAATAAATAATGATAAAAACACAACAAATGAACTCCAACAAAAAACACCTCTTGAACTTCAATTCTTTGCTCATTTAAGTAGCCCGTTATTGAGAAAAAGCTCCCAATAAATGGGCTTTCAATTCCATTTTGAAAAAGAAATCAGAAAACTGAAAGCAAACAATAATCTTCCTTTTGTCATAGAAAATGCTTACTTTAAAACTACATTACTTTCTCCTGTTTCGTTTTATAATTTTTCCCTTCCACTTTACACCAATAGAAACAGATAAATTCTTCATCTTTGTAAAAGAATAGCAAATCATTTCCTTTTCACTTTCCAGTTAGGTTGTTCTACTTTCTTGTAACACATTTTCCAAGCCTCTTCAAACCTGACCAAACATGCTTTTGTAATGTATTTTCAAGCCTCAGTTATCACTATATAAAACCTTAAGTTCCCACAATTAGACCTGTCACATTAAAATTAATTTATGTTCTATAGCACAAGCGCCAATTGAAGTATTCTAATAATAAACAAAAATGCTTGAGTGTCTCTTTCTTATAACAACAATCCATTGATTTAGGTGTCTTGTTTTTGACAACAAGTTGAAGGCTGAGCTACTTCAAATACATTCTCTGGGCATTTTTATATTTTTATCCATCGAGAGTGGTATGTTCTTTCTAGTCCAATAAATCATTTCCCAAATGCTCACTTTTTGCTGTGAATAGCCTTATGGCAAGGAGCAGGTATGGGGTAATAGCTCCAAGTGTTATCTACTTTGTAATCTGGTCTGAATGCACCTATTTCTAGACCTCAGGCTGGCCAGATGTCTTATGGAAAGAGTGTTTAGCACCTAAACTCAGCAGCTGCATCCCATACTAATGGAATGTGTAATGCGCAGGAGGGAGAAAATACCTTGAGTCATTGACAGGGGACTGCACATCCACTGATGAAGTGAAGGTCATGACAGCAACACATGAACACAGAGGTCACTTAGGAAGGGGGGTGCAGGCAGAGAGCACACAGCAATGGTTTGCCTGGGTAGCAGAGGCCTGTGAAAGTCACAAATCTGAGTGGATTTGCACGTGCCAGGAGGATCCCCAGCCATTCTACATTCTCAGTGTTCTTGAGCACTGCTATGCACATGCTGAAACAAAAAGGGATATTTTTTTTTTTCTTAGTTAATTCTTTGAACTTGAAATAAGGACCTCTGGGCTCCACTGTAATTCCTGTTATACACAGGATTTGGACTAATTTTTTTCTGTTGCTTTGCACTTCAATTTCTTTTATAAAATGAATGTCATAGTTTCTCAATCTCATAGTTAAGTTTACATATTCTTGGCTGCAGCAAGTGGCTCTCCCTGCATTTACAAGATGGCCTTTCACAGCATACTCTTGTGATTTCAGCCAGCTTCTTCAGAGCCAGCAATGCATGAGATGTTGCCAAGTGCTAGCATCATTTCAGCATCCCTCTGATCTTTTGTACTTGCTGTTTCACAGAGAGGTTCTAGGAGAATCTCAGTCCACTCTCAAAGACTGTTCACGTTCCTGTTGCTATAGAGGAGTAGTCAAAGGCTCAGAAAGCAAATAAAATGGTTAAATATTTTTTTTCTTTTTCATTTAATAATGTAGGGCTCGACCAATAGTTATTTAGCTGTTAGACATTAATGTAACCACTATCTTCATCTTCTCTCCGTGACCACCATTGGCTGCTAGTGAACCAGCACCTTCGCAGAGGCTCCAAACTACGATGAGCACAACCAAGGTGGGGACCTTTTCCATGTTCCCTAGTGAGATGCAATAATGACCAAGTTTAACTGAGGATCTTCAAGGCTCTCTCTACCCCTTTTCATTCATTGCCCCTGAAGCCTTAAGGTCACAATGCTCTGTGCATAAAACACCTATAATCAACCTTAGGCAATTTGTTCTGTTGAAAATAATTGAGACACAAATAACAGGAAATTGCTAGATATTGGCAATAAAGTCATTTATTGTAATTGATTGTATAGTATGCCTTATGTTATTATAAGGTTTAATAATCAGAAGCACATAACTAAGTCATCTGTAGCTGCAGAGAACCATGAACAGTATGTGCCATAAAAATAGGAGCAGCTGTAGTCATTGATGTTCTCTGATCTTCTAAATGCACACTGGAAATTGTATTATCCAAGATAACAGAAAGGGAAATGTCTTGTTTCAGAAATAGTATGAACATAATCAGATTTGTGAAACAAAATGATTTTAGTAATATGGGGCACTGTGCACTGAGACCAGAGAAATGGTTTTATGAATTGTAATTCACTACTCAGTAAATGGCAGAAAATAAGCCACAGGGACTCCATCCTTCACTGTTAGCGTGATTGCTATTCTTGATGATTCAATAAAAATTCAGATTTCTCAGGTGCCACACATCAGAAACCTGAAATGGGGAGAATGCTTAACAGAGGAGCCCGTTACACTTTTAAGTTACATTGGAGAGAAGAACTGCATGGAAATAAATCAAGTGAGTGAAAGTCTGCTCTAGACATGACACTTTCCTTAATCAAGTCATTATATTCCCCTCACTGTTCATATGTGACTCCTTTGTGTATTTTAATTGCTCGTTTCATAATCCTGGTTTTCTCCCCTCTTAAAGAGGTGAAAACAGGTTAGATATTTTTCCTACTTGAGAAAACAATATTGCTGAGTGTGAAGTTGAAAAGTTACTCCTTTAAGTCAAAATATGCCCCTTACAAATACTGCTGGGCTGTGCAGCGTCATACTACTCAAAACTATTCATCTACATACACCAACTATATATTCATTATAGAGGACCATAATAAATATGTCTGAAATTGTGGCTTTAAGGCACATCTAATATGCATTTCACAGGCTGAGCTGCCCAACTGGGACACTGATTTTGCCAAACCAGTGGGTTGCAAATTAGCTATCAGTGTGACAACATACTCTGAGGTACAAAAGCAAACACAGAAAGTAACTTCATTTTGCCAACATTTCTGTTTGAAGTGTTTGTCTCTGAATTTTTGCTTCTAACTATTATTAAACTCTAAGTGGAAATAATATTGAAATGCTCCCTCTCTCCAAGCACCACTTAATGCTGCTCCACAGCACCAGTCCTCTCACATAATACATTTTCACATCTTTTCCCCCGTAACTTCCAGTCCATCAGTACAGATGAGTTATGTCCCCTGTTCCCTCCTCCTCCTTCTGCTGCGATACGGTTCATTGCGTTCTCCCATGCTGCCCCTTGTGCTGGAAAGGAATTCCTCACTGATCCCCACAAAGGTACCTCAGTGATCTGCCTTCAGTTCCCTTGCTGCTCCTTGAAACTCAGACTACAAACTGCAATACACTTAGAGGTTAAACCTCAGGTGTGTTGGTATGACTACATATTATACAAATAAAATCCATCTCATTGCTGCCTCTATTCAGCAACTTCCAAATGTCAATCATCATCTGCTGCCTTAAGACTTTTATATAGACATTAAACTCTCTGGGGGACAGAAAATCTCTTTATTCTACATTTACAAAACTCCTAACAGAGTAAGGGGATCGTCCATAAGTGTTTCATGTAGACCTTGTGGCAATTAAGATAATCAACAATTTAAAAAATGTTTGCACCAATACTACATCCATAATTCAGTTGCAGTAGAAGGAATTGACTGTTTCTACCTGAAGTTATACCAGTCATAGCTACAAAAGCTTGGAACCCTAAGCGTCAGCCTAGCTACAAGTTATAATGATGTTAAAGATCAGGGAGAAGACTAATACAGAAGAAAAATCTCTTCTGTATTGGAATTCTCTCCTTTGAAGTAAGAAGCGATGGCCCATCATAGGGGCAGGATGCAGGAGTAACAGACCATGAGTCAGCTCCCTACATAATTACACACATGCAAAAAGAAATGCAACATAGACACTATTACAAGAGATGGTCAGGACATGCTCAGCTGTGATAAAAATATACCACTTGTGTCTTTACGTCAATTTAGTTTTGTCAAATACACTTCTCATTAATTCCTTGTCCTTTAAAAATAAACATTAACTGTAATAAAACAGTGAGCTAGTGTTCATGCCATTGACACTATACTTTCCCAAGGAAACTGTTAATTTATAAGCCGTGGTTTGGATCCTTAGCCACTTGGAAGATTAACAAGAAAAAAAGTAGCATAGCAACTACTCCCCTGTACATGATTTATAAGTATGTTAAAATAACTGCCATATTAGAAGATCTGAATTAATCTGGAAGCTTATTTAGTAATAATTTTACATTATGCTTTTAAAAGATACTTTAAAAGAGCGTTTAGATCTAAAGATGTTAAAATGATAGTTAAAGAAATTTTTGTATCGTTTAAAGGTGGAGAGGCAATAAAAGTTTATCAACTATAACCTTGATATTATTCAATCAGACTCCTCAAGTTAGATGAGGTAAGCAGAGAAATCAGATTCTGGTGTCTGAGCCAGGCATTGTAACATATTATTGTTTCTGCTCATGACACGGCGGGGAGGGGGGGGGTTAAGAAAAAAAAAAGTATTTCTGCTGTGGCTAACTGCTTTAGCCACAACATTTACAAAGCTACTTAACAAAGAACATCTTGACTAAGGTAAAGTCTTATTTAGCATGTTTTACATTCCCATACCACACTTCACAAATTTTCTTAATTCAGTAAGAATTTCTACTGAAGGATAAAAGACTATTAATCCAGGGATTTGTATTTCTGCCTAGATAAATAATTTTAGCTACTTCTCACAAAGTAACTTTAACTTTTGTATTTAAAAGTTAACCCCTATGAAACATGGTCTTTCAGAAGATTATCTACCAGTTGAGAAACTCTTAACACCCTCCATGTGCTGGTGTTTCACCGAGCAAGCTTCCAAAACAGGTTTTAAAGTACATATTCCTCAACAAGCTGATTTATATGAAGAGGCAGGTGGTGAGTATAGAGAAAAGTGAGTCTAACAGAAGCAATGTGAAAATGTGGAAAAACCGGGACAGTACCAAACTGAATACACTTTGGTAAATGCCACCACACCTCAAAGGGCCCTCTGGTAAACAGCTAGGTAGTTCCTCTCTTTATTGTTTATGCACCAAAATATAGCTTCGCATGAAAGTGTCTGGATCTGTAAATAGGAAGATGATGAGGCTTTAGGTCACTTTGTAAAATCTCAGTCCAATTCAAAGCCTGCCAAAGTCAATGGAAGTCTACAGATAACTTCATCATTTTTTATCAAACACTAGGGCATCATAGTCACAGTGCCTGCATCAACGCATAACTTGCAAAGTAGCAGCTATACATTTCTCTAGGTATATGTGACCAAAGTTCCCTCTGCAGTCACAGAAAGCCGATACATTAGATAGTGTGAACGGTTTTCAGCTCCCTTTTATTAGTTCATTCTAGTCCAAATGGGAACTTTTTTTCTTGTTTTATTCTTTTTTTAAATTCTGGCTCGGTTCAGAGATTTCCTACCACCAGATAAAATGACAGGACGCTGAAATCCAGCAGAGTAGCTGCCCGATGGAACAGTTCATATCGCCATGCCCCAGTTACCTTATGAGCAATCTGTCTTTTCCCTGCCGTGGGTAACCGAGCGAGTCCCAACTCTAACATTTAAGGAACAGCAGCCATTTCTACAGACAGGTCAACACATACCTCAGAAATCCTTCCCCCAAAGCAAATTTGTTTCTCGGGTCACATAAGACTTTCAGTGCCAGGAGCCCCTCCCAGGGGATTGCACCATCCCCACGCGGACGGGAAGGTCCCATCTCCTCCTGTACCTTGCCCTGGTGCACCCACCGCACCACCCAAGGGGCAGCTCACAGTTTGGGGAGATCAAAAGCAAATCAATGTTCCTGGCTTCTTACTAACTTCATGGCAAGGGAAAAGGGTGGAGGTTGTCAACCTTAATTAATGCCTGTTTTAAAAGCACTTTGCATTCCTTGCCTGACATGTGCTTCACAAAAGCCGAGAGCTGTTGTTATTAACAACTCGCAATATAAACACACTTGGCCTGATTTTCCTCTTGCTCACAATAGGCTTCACGCTTGTTTAAGTCTCGATTGGGATGGAATAAGCAGGCTTTCTGCGGTCAGTGCAAGGGGAGGCTCTGAGAGGTGACGTACAAGAACCTCCGGAAGAAAAGCCAGCAGGAATGAAAAAAAAAAAAAAAAAAAAAATCTTAGTTAAGTGCTCCATTCCTTGAAGGCTGAGCACGGAATCAAAACAACACCAATTGTACAAGCCTTTGCCTCTGTGCACTTCTTAGTCACTTGAGTGAAAAAATTGTCTTGCTTGGAAAATTATTTTTTCCACAAATGCTTTCTTCCTTTTTACTGTGTCAAACTGCTTATGATACAGCTAGAGCTAGGGAGACATCAAAGAAATTCTGCTAAGATGCTTTGATCAGGGAAAAACACCCAAACCCAAACAACAAAACAAAATAAAGAACAAAAGAAAAAAAAAGAAAGGAGGCACGGCTCATCAGCTTGGATCCTGAAATGTTTTTCAGTAAAGCATTAAGATATCTGGAGAGAGAAAATAACTCACCAAACCCTATCAGGTTCTCAAATCAGTCCCAGAGGTTATGAGCTTTAATGTTCTCCAAGTCACAGGAGGCCCTTTAGTCTGTCCTTGATCCTCTCAAGTAGCTGGAAATGAAAACATGGTGCAGAAGCTGCTGCTTCAATTAGACATAATATTGAAAAAAGGTCAATAGCTCTTCCTTGCTAATGAGAAAAAAAACAAGCACTGTGGAAGAATGCCATCCCACCCTGCCAGCTGACGTCAATAGAGCACATGCATTTAAGTATTATAAAATCAGGGTAATTCACAAACAAACAAACATTTTGCACCTTTTTCCTCTACTGACCAGCTCCTTTAGAGATGAAGCTAAATCTCTCCCGCTTCTTAGTTGAAGAAGTTCTTGGTGTTTTCCTTTCATCATTTTAGCACATCAGAAAAATCAGTTAGGGAGGAAGGTACTGGATTTTTTTCCTTCTTCATCCCCCTCCAGCTCCTCCTCCAACTTACCAAACCAGCTACTTCTGGAGTCACTGTTATCTTGACAGGTATCACTACCCTAATATCAACGAAGAGATCTCTAAGCTTACACTGGACAGATAATACTCATTTAGAAAAGGAGACACATGAGGGAGCTTAAATATCAATTTCAGTCCTCAATCTGCTTAACACGGCTTGTTGCGTGTGCAGGTATTCAGGACCACATAAAGCATCTACGCCTTTATATTTTTACACTTTTCAGTTCAAGTTGGATTATTCTTCAAAGAGCAGAAAGAGAACTGGAATTAAGAAATAATAAAATAAGAAAAAGAAAATATCCAAAACAAACAAAAAAACCCCCCAAAAAGCTAAAAAAAAAACCCAACCACAAAACCAAACCAAACAGAAAAGCTGTAGATGTTGAAATGCAAGTTGCAGAGTCCTTACTCAGACCGGGTCCTGACAGCGCCATGAGCACCGTGAGGGATGGGCAGCCCGCAGCCCCGCGTTAGCGATGGTCACACCAGCGTGGCCCAGGGCGGCCGGGCTGGCGCAGGGGCTGCGTGCCCAGGCTCCGCCAGAGATACCTACATAGTCTGGTCTACAGCAAATACCTCGCCAACATCCCTCCACTGTACAACGGGACTTGGAAAAGGGCCAAGAATGTGAACATATGGTTATTTTTTTCAGTGCTCATTACTGTAGCTCCAAGTAATCAAATCTCTTTCAGTTAAAAAATATTTCCTTTCCTACGTTCGGCCAGAGAGCGTATTAGATTTGGTTATGCTTTCCTGCTACATATGCAAAAAAAAGTGTTTTCATAGCAACAGGCATTAATAGCTGGGAAGAAAGAGTGTATTTGATTGGAAGTAAATTTGTTTACTTGTTATTTCAGTGATGTATCAGTTACTATGATATATTATTAGTATTTTGAATATAATGTAAAATACACAGGATACGGTGGTGCTTTCGAACAGTAGCTCACAGCCAGCATCTCACACATCATTGTGGGGTGAAATGCCATTCAATACCAGGTGGGAAACTGAGCTCAGCTCTCCAATCAAAACTGCACATGTTGCTCATAGATGAGATATGCCTTGAACGAGTCAGGTCTCTTTTTGGAAGGCAACAGCTCCAGCACAGCCCAGCAGCAAGGCCTCAGTCCCCCCAGCACCAGCCACTGCTGCTGCCTTCTTTGGATAGCAGAGGATTTGGTGGGGGAGCACAAAATGATCACCCTGAGGTCACTGAGTGGCATCCCATTGACTTGTCACCTCCAGGGCCTAGGCAGGATGACCACCATTAATCCCACTTTACTTGGTTCTGTTCTCATTTATTTTTTTTCCTTTTTGTACATCTTGTTCAATTGAAAACTGTGCAATATTCTTCACTTTGTGGCATTGCATAGCAAGATGCCCAGGATCCTTCCTGGCTTGTTATTTTAAAGGAGAATTTACCAGAAAGACAAAACAAAACACTGGCCATTTCCTCAAGTGTGTCTTAACTATAATAAATAAAACACACACACTATTACAAAGCATTATATATTTTTACTTCTTCAATTTGTTTTTGGAGTCTTTAGCCCTGCCTGCGCTTACTACAAGACTACAGGTTGCTCATGGAGTTGCATAGCTCTAGCTGTTGTATTGGAAGGTGTCAGGGAACTTTCCAAAGACCCTAATTTTGGTTAGTTATGACTTTGCAAAACCCTAATCACTTTATGGATTTTGTGTCAAGGATTCAGGCTCCCTAGATCCTTTTAAAAGTACCTTTGAGAATCATCTGTTTGCAGGTGATTAGTAGAGACTTGCTGGACTTGCTTTGTATTTTATAGCTAGAATAGCTGAAAATTCAGAATTTTCAGTTGGTAAGACTTTGAAGAAGAGGTCTTTTGCCCACAAATCTCAGGCCCTTATTTTGTACCACTGAAGCCAATTAAAAAGTTATTATTGGCATTTTCAAAGAAAGACATAGCTGACAGGTAACCACCACGGACTTTTAACATTATGGATGTGCAGATCCTATGAGCATTGTGGCAATGAAGCTGCACAGAGAAAACCAGAGATACTTCCAAGCTACGGTTCTTACAGCCATTTATTTCAGGAATCATCACTTCAGAAGTGTGGCTTATTTTAATTAAAAATAAAAGATATATCCTCCCCCAAATACATACCCCCTTCTTTCTTAATCCTGTGCATCAAAACCCTGAGTGTTCCCAATCAGCCATTTCAAAGTCTATGGTGACCATCACTCTGACTCTGCTCTTTGGGATGGGCAATAGCTACACACGTCGAGTGATTACTGACAATCCTCTTTAGCTTATAAAAAGAAATAGAATCTGAATGGTAAGAAATCTTCTCTTATGGAGAGCTGTTCTTTGAGGATGGAACATTGCATTTCAGAATTAATTTCAGATAGAATAACTGGAACACTTCTGCTACAGAGCATCCTCCTTTTTACCACTGCAAGTGGCAGAAGTAAAGGACAATGATTAGGGGTTCTTTTCTAGGAAAAATGTTTAAAAGGATTGCTTGAAATTGCACCTTTTTACCCCTAAGGATAATATCAGTGCCATCTTTAAAATTACTTCAGATATGCAGGTAGAAAATTCTGTAAATAAGTTTTATAAATAAATCAGCTTTCAGAAATAATTAACCCTCCTCCATCATTCTTTCTTTTCTGGATTAGAAGAGAAAAATAATAAAATGTTTTAGTTACCCTCAAGCTAATGTGTGGGGTTATGCTGGTGGTATTCTCATGCTTTGACCTTGACTGAATATCAGTAAACCTTAAAAAAATAAAAAAAAATGTTTGAGAACTGAAAAATATAAAGGACAGCAGTCCCATGAAACCCTGGAGAACCGCACATTCTCAGCTCACGTGGTATAAGAGGCAAACTCAGAAGGCTTTTGATTAAGTCTGTCCTCAATTATTGAAGAACAAGGTAGTATAAATAAGGAGAGGAATGATGTCCTCAGATCTGCAGCATTATTTATACCTTTCATATCTAAACAGGTCATTGGAAGTTTCATTTTTCAGTTCACAATTAGCAGAAGTTATGGGTAACTCTGCAAAAGGCTTACTACCAAAAAAGCTAGGCATACTCGTTTGCAAATGAGTTGTCAGCAACTGAGCTAATAAATTGTTTGGGACCTCTTTGGCAATTCCACAGGGGAAATAACTAACTTGATTAAATGGTGAAAGATCTTACGAAACACTTCTTTAGCAAAAAACAATCAGCAGCAACCCAGGCACCACCATCAGAAATGCTTTAATTAGAAGCAGTCATGTAGTCTTTGAAAACAGTCCTAGATTCCAAAGAAAGCCTTAAAGCTAGATCTGAAACAAAGTTTGATATTTGCATACTTTCAAAGTTTGGACAAATTCAAATCTGAACCCAGACACAGCCGGGTAGGTTATCAATAGATAAATATCTATTATATAAATAGATAAATAAATAAAGCATGACCTTTCTTCTTCCCACAGTGCAACTGTAAAGAGTTTTAACTGAGTGAAGAGGAAAGAATTCTTCTCCTCTTGAGGTAGATTATATTGTATTTTATTTATTTCATTTCATGCTTTATTATATTTATGTAATGCATTGTATGTTGTATATATATTGCACTGTGAAAAAAAACCACAAGAACTATTATAACATAGAAGGGTTTAGTTAAGGTTTGCATCCAAGTCAACTTGCTGGGTAGTTCAAAATAAGCCTCTCCTCTCCAGCAGTAAAAAGAAAAGCTAAATAACTAACTTTCAGATGAGGTGAACTCCACCTGGTATAATAAATACAGGCTGGACAACCAGCAGTGTCTTTCTGAGAATATTTTCCCCCACACTTTCTTTCAGATTCTCTTCTCTCTATGGAAAGGAGCACAAGACTCTTTTATTAACTTGTTACTCCAAAATACACAGTAAAGCTTCAAAAACGTCACTTTTTAGTAGGGCTTCCATGTAAGTTTATTATTGTAGCCTCACGTACTGTTAGATAAGCCTTGATCTAATATTAGCAGATAGCTGGAAAGCTGCTATCTCTGGGCACACACCTGAAGGAAACCCCCCCGTTAGGACACTGGTCCTTCAGTGAAGTTCACAGCACACACGCAGGCTCCGCCAGCTTAACATGCACAGCCTACTGCTACCAGAAGCTTGTTCTTCATTTACAGTGCAACCTTCTAACGTCCTCAGGGAAACCCATGAAATATCAGCTGACGTACGTGACCTCCGCCACATCACCCCAGCTTGCAACTGGTGAGCCCATCTGCGGAAACATAAGTCATCGCTTACACTTTCGTAATGTATGCTGAGTTTAGAGCAGGATAAATGAAATATTGCAACTGTGACAAAGATTTTTGAAGTTTGTTACTCAGATGTCAAAAGAACTCTAATTTCTAACAACTCCAACTCACATGGGCAGATTGTTTCACTTTATGTATCTGGTTTCTGACTGTGTGTCGCAAATGGTGATCCAGAATACAATTTCCAAGACATGCAACTTTCACTACAGAAACTTAAATTTTCAGAAATAAGTAGCTAAAAGCATACTTGCTTAAAATGATTTCTAGCAAGAACTAAATCTTGTTTCTAGGCTCCATAGCACTGGTTTAGAAGGTTTAGATTATCTACCATTCTGAAAATGACTGCAATAATTTGATTTCTTTGCAAGGTGAATAGAATCTCTCCTTGAATAAAAGGAGAGGATACCTATTTTAGCTGGGATGTGTCTACAGGGCACACTGCTAGAACCAATTTTTTAGCAGATATAAATTATTCTACCAGTTACTTACAAAAGTCAAAAGAAAAAAACCCAAGTCATTCTTATAAAATTGTTGATACCTACTCAAGAGTTATAAGTTATGTAAACTTCAAAGCTTGAAGAAAACCCCTGCATATCCTTTGAAAGTCCAGATCTTAAGATCACCAACTGTAACTTCTGAGGTTTATTTTTATATTGAATTTGTACTGCTTGTCCCTGCAGCTAAATCAAAAGCAGAATCAGACACTGAATTGATAAATCCAATGGCGTCAACATGACATCCTTGAGTTTAGTCAGAGATAATCATTAGGCGGCAGCAAATTATTTCCCATCTCAATAGAAACAGAAATACGTTTTCCAAATGTTTTTTCTTCCAATTGGCAGGAAAAATACCCCAAATCAACAACAAAGGAAAAAAAAAAAATAAATCCAGGCATGAAAACTCTTAACCTTTAGAAAGAACCACATCTATTCTGGGTTTTATTTTTCATTAAAACAGACATGCCTTAAGTGCTCCAGAGGAAAGTACATACACTCAGCTGAACTCTTTGTTTCAGAGGATAATATCTTGACATTAACCACTGAAATGTAAAAGCAAAACCAGTCAACAACAGCAAAACCCAATTGTCACTTTACTATGATTTTCAGCTAAGACAGGTTTGGCTGGCTGAGACCAAACTACAAATTGACACCTTTTTTTGCAATACAAAGTGTTGATGACTGAGATTCTTCACTACTACAACAGGAAACTAAATCCTGCTACGAATGACTGGGACACTGCCAGGCTGAAGGCAGGACTGTGAAAGCATCCTATAGAGCAGTGATCATTAAAACAGGAACAAAAAATTCTGATTTTGTCTTGTTTGAAAACAGAATTTGTTTTCTATTGTAAGAGCTTTTCTATTGCTTCGTACAAACTCAGGTTTTGCAAAGAGAGAGGCGATTTTAAGCATACTCTTATCCTGGCTACACCCAGAAGCCCTGAAAATGTGATTCGGCTGTTACCAGCCATCCAGGCTACCTTCCAGATCATCCCCTGGTAGAGTGGGCTGAAGATTCAAAAAAATAAAAAGCAGTTTTGAAAAACATCAGTACTTTTCTACCCTGACAGAAGATTAGCAGTCAGAGAGATAAAAAGCCTCATTTTATCCAGAGGGCACAAACAGCACACTGGTGCTGGAAGCCTTCTGTGTCATCCTACTCCTCAGAAAATACAGAAACAACAAACAGTTTTGAACAAATACACATTACTTATTGATGCCAATGGATTCCAACTCCGTCTTGTTCCCTCATGAACAGAACTTGAGCACCCAGTATAATATCACAAACTCATAATAAATAATCCTTCTTTTCCAAAGCACCACGGACAGTAAAAAATCATGGAACAGCACTGCTGTTCCTGGACA
The DNA here is from genome assembly GCF_023634155.1 of Falco peregrinus. Taxonomy (NCBI): domain Eukaryota; kingdom Metazoa; phylum Chordata; class Aves; order Falconiformes; family Falconidae; genus Falco; species Falco peregrinus. Next base: position 23,424,348 of record NC_073731.1, on the reverse strand, counting down.
GCAATGTCTGTCTTTTCTGTCCTGAGGATCTCCTCCTAGTTAAAAGGAAGGAAGGGACTGAGCAAGCTAGACACAGGATTTACTGCCACTGGCACCATTAAGAGAAATTTTGATGGCTGTTTCAGAGGTATGAAACCATCTGGCACCCTCAAACCAGCCGTAGTATAAGACTTCCCTTTTCCTGCACAACCCCTCATTTTTCAAAAACAAGGAAGCAAGGCTTTGAAAAAAATAGCAGAACAGTTAAATGTTTGTAGTCAGCATGCTGTATTTCAGTATTCAGAAATATTTCATTATTTCTAAAAAATGAGTAGTTTCCAAGAAAACTAAATCACACAATAAGGTTTAACTGGCTCTTCAGTCACTTGGTTCAGCTGGGAATGTCACACGAGCAGAACTGTTCTCTTTTCTAGGTGGGACAAGGGAAAGCAGCTAAATGAGATCCAGAGGCCACCTGAATTTAGTAGAGCCCAGATTTTGCCCCATAAAAAGTGACCAGGGTAGCTAAATATGTTCACATCATTCAAAAAACCGAATCAAGAGCAAGTGAAGAAAGAAGTGACCGTTTTTAACCTTTAGGCTTCATTTTATCTAATTGATAGTAGTAGGATGAAATGATCAGCTACTCCTCCAGTCAGCATGCCATTAAAGTGTTTCATGTGCCGTTGCAGTTTGAGGAAAGTGGGTGAATAAAGGGTATGACTCGCATACAAACAGGCTGCTTCTTTTCAAGATTCCCATTCTGGTACTGGTTAACCTAAAGGCAGTTCCAAATGAAGGTATAGATTTCTCAAAGGCATTGCCAAAAGCCCGATGGGAAGTTCACAGATAGGAAAGATGTCTGGCACCTAATGACACTTGATCCACACAATGCATAACGGATTTTATCAGCGCTTTTGAATACCCAGAAATGCAGTACATAACTGATCTCACATTTAATTCCTACCAACTTGTCTGCCTAAGCTAATAAAAACAAAAATTGGAAATGAGACACAGCGTGCCAGGACTGCAGCAAGCCGATTAGATTCGCAGTTTTTATTTTTACTTGTAGTGAGATTAACAGGATAATTACTCCAGAGTTTAAGAAAGTCACCGAGGCTTAGGAGAAATTCTGCCAAGCTTTAGGTTATACAAATAAAGAATAATTTGGTTATAGTTTAGAAAGTGAACAGAGCAAAGAGGATGCTCACTGGAAGCCTCAGTAATTCTTGAATACCCTCCTCACTGTTGGTAGAGCTACGTTTATGAAGACTGGCTGTTTGCTGAAAATCTAATGGCTCCTTCAAATTCTGACCTGTTATCATATTGTTGCATTGTTCATATTAAACTACAATTACCCTCTTTTAGTGGTTCAGTTACATTAATTTCTAGTTATCATTAGAGTTGGTCTGAAGCAGATACGCTATAAAACAGCTGCAGTTCCTTTTGGAGCTGTGCTGTTATTGAGACCATATGGCTGGGATGCTGGTGGTGTTTCCTCTTTAGTCCTCTCCTCTTGACAAAATAATTTATCTTTAATGTGCTAACACTCTTCAGAGCTGGCCTGAACACTGGCTTATTTTTATCCCCTGAGATTCTGACAGCCTCCCAAATAATCAAAAGTCAATGGGAAAAAAGCATGGTGTTCCAAAGGTAAAGCCTTAACAAAGTTCTCCACGCACCCCTCTTTTTCTTCCTTAATATCAAGATTACAGGACAGCCTGGAAATCAACAATGCTGATATGTTATTTGTCATACAGGTTTTTCTGCTGTTTCCACTTTTTAGAGCTATATCACTGCCTGTTGCTTGGAATTACTAAGGTCTGTCAGAGTCACCAATTGCCAAAATTCGTTTTTTGTTGTTTAACCTGGCCCTGTTGAAGGATCTGCCAGTAAGGGTATACAAGTAATATGCAAGAATTAAATTCACTGAACTCCAGAACTAGGCTCTGTATGACCCCATAGTCTAAAAGATTTAGCTGTCTGATATGGGGGCAGAGTGGGAAAAGCAGCCTTGTGGGTATCAGAGCGCTGAAGGTGGGGATTTCCACAGGTCTTCACTGAGGAAGGACAGGATTAACACACCGTTTAATTTCCTTACAGAGTGCAACTACATCTCCTTTTCTAAACAATCTTAATTTAATTTTAAAGTCCTGTTTACCAGTAGCTTGACTATGCATTAAGGCTAATAAATAAGAAATCAATATGATATAAAAATATGAAAATTGCATGAAGGAGGATTGTAGACCAAGACCAGCTAGGCAGTCTACAACAAAAAAAACCCCTTCAGATCTTCTGAAGTTAAGAGGAGACATGTACACAACTGGTGCTAATTTTCTAAACATTTTAAAAAGAGTTGTATATATAACTGATAAGAATTCTAGTTTAAACCCTCTTTAATGACATGCAGAAGAGCTTTAGCACATGACGGTGGCTCAGTGGTACAGCCAAGCATCTTATGTCTGCCCTGGAATGGTCTTCTCTGGGATGTGAGCACTGCGCTGTGCCACAGAACCAGCAAAGGTTGCTTTTCCTTGGGGAGGGAGGGGGGCAGAAGTAAAAAGAAGGAAGTGGGGGGGTAGGGGAAAGGCTTGTTTTATTTCTAAGCTAACATAAAAAAAGAATGCCATATGCCTCCTGTTGTTAAAAATGCAGGGTGTTCCACCAGCGAACCATCTGTGCTGTGGTCTGGCCACTGTGGTCTCGACATAAAAAACATGTTTCTCAGTTTTAGTTCTGAGCAGGGTGACCTGGCAGCAGCACCCTTCGTTTTAAGCACAGGTCATTCTTTTCACCCTTGGTCTGATGCTTCCTCCAGTGCTTTCACAGGCACGTTGCAATTCATATTTCATTCATACCAGATTTAATATTTCATACAAATCTCTACAACTAGAGGTAAGAACGTGACCAGACAATCAGCGAAGAGTGACCTTAGAAATATTTTGCACGTTGACCTAAATTTGAAGTGGTTACACACACAGACACAATTGACAGTCTTCCCAAGTGCAGTCCTACAACTCATGGCTACCTCAGCTCGTGCCAGGGATGAATGTGGATAAGCTTGGCAGCACCTACACCCAAGCAGGCTACTTTGCACAAAAAGTCTCATGGAGAGATCTGCCTTTGTCTAGAGAAGGGCATTTGCAGCTCCCACAGCAACAACAAACTACTGTGTGGTCAGTACAATGAGAGCAGTGGAGTGGAAGCAGGCTGAGGCAGGCTAAAGTAAAGGGAAGAAGGAGCGTCTATTCCTCTTGAAGGCAAAAAGGAAGATATAATCGAGCTCAGAAGCATGTGGCAGATGCAAACCAGAACCTAGCAATGCTTACTTTTTAATCCATTTATCTGTGGGAAGAGTAAACAAAATGTTTCTAACTGTATTTGCCCATGGTACCTCAGCGGTCATCTCTGGGTTGCCACCCGAAAGCCCTCGGTTCCAGATGCTGTGGCTTCCTGCACCACATGGCTTTGTGACCTGTTACCGTAGCTTGGTGCCACCGTCAACAGGCAGTTGGTTCAAAGCCAGGACAGGGGCCTTCCTGCAAGCAGGAATGGTGAGAACTGGAATGCTTGGAGTGAGGAGGGAGAGCAGCCTCTCCCCGAGGGATGCAAGACAGAACTGAGTGGCTAAGTCAAACAGACAAACAAACCAATAAACAACCATTGCTTGAGGGGACATTTTAAACACTAAATCTACACATTTGTTAATTAAGACCATGTATTGTCTTTGCATAGCAAGGTTTTGGTAGTGGTGGGGCTACAGAGGTGGCTTCTGTGAGAAGCTGCTTAAAGCTTCTCCACATCCGACAGAGCCCTTGCCAGCTGGCTCCAAGACGGACCTGCCGCTGGCCAAGGCTGAGCCCAGTGGTAGCATCTCTGGGATAATGTATTTAAGAGGGAAAAGTTACTGCACAAGAACAATTGCAGCCAGAGAGCGGAGTGAGACTATGCGAGAGCAATCGCTCTGCAGCCCCCCAGGTCGGTGCAGGACGGGGGGCAGGAGGGGCTCCAGGCACCGGCGCAGAGATGCCCCGGCAGCCCGCGGTGGAGCCCACGGTGGGGCAGGCTGTGCCCTCAGCCCATGGAGGTCAGCGGGAGCAGATCCCCACCTGCAGCCGGGGAGGACCCCACGCCAGGGCAGGGGGTGCCCAAAGGAGGCTGTGACCCCGTGGGAAGCCCACGCTGGAGCAGGCTCCTGGCAGGACCCGTGGCCCCATGGAGAGAGGAGCCCAGGCTGGAGCAGGGTTGCTGGCAGGGCTTGTGACCCTGCAGGGACCCACGCTGGAGCAGTTAATGAACTGTACCCCATAGGAAGGGCTCACACGGGAAGAGCTCATGGAGGGCTGTCTCCCATGGGAGGGAACCCAGGATGGGGCAGGCCAGAGTGTGAGCACCCTCACCCTGAGGAAGAAGGAGCAGCAGAGACAGCGTGTGATGGACTGACCGCAGCCCCTGTTCTCCATCCCCCTGGGCTGCTGGAGGTGGGGGGAGACATAGAAAAAATCAGGAATTAAGTTGAGCCCAGGAAGAAGGGAGGAATGGGGGGAAGGTGTTTTAAGATTTAGGTTTTATTTCTCATTATCCTACTCTGATTTTATTATTAATAAATTAATTTAATTTTCCCAAGTCAACTCTGTTTTGCCTGTGACAGTAATGGCTGAGTGATCTCCCTGTCCTTAGCTCAATCCTCGAGCCTTTTGTTATATATTCTCTCCCCTGTCCAGCTAAGGCAGGTAATGATAGAGCAGCTTTGGTGGGCACCTGGCATCCAGCCAAGGTCAGCCCACCACAGTCCAAAAAGGCAGGCTTACACTTTTTTTTTTTTTCTTTTTTTTTTTTTAAGAGCCAGAGTCAAAACACAATTTTTTTTGGTTGTTTGTGGTGATCTTCCCTGGATTGTTTTGGTATTGTTCCTATATACCCAAACCTAGCAGCACTTTTCTCAAAACCCTATTTAGCAATTCCCAATTAGACAAATACACCTGACAGCCCTAAGTTTTGCTTTGTTAAAAAAAAAAACAAACAAAAAAAACCCAAATCAACCAACCAGAGATACACACACACAAAACCCAAAAAATCCACCAAAACCAAAACACAAACAGAAACACATAAATAAGAATGTGAATAATTATGTATTTTTAGGTATCATTCTTCATGCTGCATCGGTACAGATGAATTTGGATCAAAGACAAAAGAGAATAGAAGACTAAGGGCTAAAAAGGGAACTTAAAGAAAAGCTAACTCACATGGCTTTTCTTCCTTCTGTACTAAAACACGGACTTGCTTGGCTCCTCTTCTGAAAGCCAGTTGCACACACTGGTAATCGCTTTGTCCTTTTATCTGGCAAAACCCCACATTCTCTAAGTAACCTTCAGCAATAAATTTGACAAAGCAGTTTTTTAGTAAACTATCAACGTAAAAAACATGAAGCAGCGCAACAGGCAACTCCTCTGATTTTGCACAGCACGTTTCCTTTCCTTCTATGCATCTGGTTAACATGCTGCTCCTGCTCGACTGCTCTCTCTCCAGCATGGTTGCTGCTGGATTTCTTACTATCCAGCTTACTTAATGACACTGGGACATTTCCTACAGTTCTCCAGGAATGCCACAATTGTAGGAAGAATATTAACTTGCCGTCACCCGTCATAGTATTTTCTACAGCAGACATCACTATCTAAGCCATAGTAAATGACAACCTCAGGCCAAACAAAATTCTTATTTCTAGCCTGAGAGAAAAGAAGCAACATGGTGAATTAGAAAATACTAGTTTCTTTAACTGTGGAACAGTATGAGCACACACAACCCGCTTGATTCCCCACCTCTGGACAAGTCCCTGTACTTGGCAGCCACATGTATGGACCTGGAGTCCCTCCAGTCCCAGACAGTCCTGGTGGGAAGCAAAGCAGCAGCCAACCCTCATACACCATTTTTAAAAAAAGAAAATATCAAAGTTAACCACCAATAGTGAAGACAGCCAGCACTTCAACTTCCTTCTCCAACACGCCCCAACCCCGACACCCCCTCAAAGCAGGAGCAGTGATCACGCTGCCCCACTCCCCTCACCCCCCCCCCACCCCCACCCCCAGTTTGAACCTGCTCCCCAGGCTTTGCCCTGGCACACCAGTCACAACCCAAGGAAGTTTCGGATCCTCAGCCTGGTACCGCAGCTCGCTGCCCCGTGCGGCCACAGGCTCGTCACACAGCCCACTGACCCAAGAGGCCTTACCACCATAGTCACCCCCCACCCACCATCCCCACCGCCAGAGCCACCCCCACCCCTACCAGGGGCAGGGGCTGACCCCAGCTGCACCCTGCTGCAGGTCACAAAGCTGCCATGTCTTACTTGGATGAATCCCTTCAGTCCCAGAGCACTGGATTTTTGGAATTAGGCTTTTTTCAGAAATTTTTGGAATCAGGTTTTTCAGAAGCAGCCTTACTCCTTAGGCTGTACCCAGGAATGTCTCCCAGGTCGGAGAGGCTAGCTCTCCCCCCAGAGCTGTTTAACCCCTTCACCTTGCTTCACCTGGGCAGTGCATCAGCAATGGGGATCAGCTGTGCAGGACTAACTCGCTTGCACCTGAGCTGTGGGCCTTTCGCCTCCTCAGCCCCATGATTTACAGCACACCACTTCAGTTTCAAGCAGAAGTACAAGTCCTACCTTGACAGCCTGACTTGTTGTTCCACGTTTCAGCTGCTCTTCAGGGAGGTATGAACTTGTCCTCTCCAGCTAAAGAAATCCGATGTCCCAGGCAGCTGCTGGGTAAGAGCTGTTGTGTAAAAAGGGGCAGCAGCAAAACCCACTTCAGCCTTCTCTGACTGCACATTAAAAGGTCCTGCTAAGTGCTTTGGGTGGAAAAAGCCTCATCAACACATTAGATCAAGGACTGGGAAGAAGGATGTCTCAGCATCCTAGATAAATCTTGAACAAAACACTTCCCTCTATTTTCTATTTTTTACAGTGGATCTAGGCATGAGGATTCAATGGGCACCTGAAGCAAACTGCAACTCATGCATTGACAAACCCTGATGCTTTCTGTCAGGTGGAGGAAAGAGCTCCATTGCTCATCAGCCCCCTGCCACATCCTCTGCATCATTAGCAGAGCCACACGCAGCCCAGCTAATTGTGGGCCTGCCGAGGGCACTAACCTTAGCCCCTCGCTGATGAGCTGAGAAATTTCCTTGGCTGCTTTGTTGCTCTAGGGCCTCAGTAATATGCATAGGGTTCTGGTTCCCTATCTGGGGACCAAATGCTGGAAAATTAGGTTCTCTATTGACTTTTTTTATGTACATAAATTCTTTATTGGACCTAAATCTCAGAGCTATACCGAATGAAGGCATCAATTACTAGGTCTCACCTCAGTAATTAGTCTTTCGTGTTAGCTGAAAAGCCTAGCATTCCCTCATTTGATCAGAGGTATCTGTCTCTTCTCATTTTCTGTCATTTTAGATATTTTCATGTCAAGCCTGATCTTTTAAACTTGAAGGCTCATGAATTAGAAGGCAAATGGTCTGTAATATAATAAAAATGAGGGCTAGAAGTTACTCTAATGCATGTTAATTAAATCTATTTTATTCTACAAAAATACCCATAAACACAATTCAGTTGCATGGAACTCACTCAAAACTGGGGCAAGATTAAATAGATCAATCCCACCACATGATATTCCAGCCTTATCTCTTGTGCTTATGTCATCTCCATTTAGACAAAATTTAGACATATTGTGCTCTTTCCTTTATGGATCTTAGATGCATACAGATTGCCTTAGAAAGTATTCCTTTGGTTTGGGGGTTTTTTTTAGGGTTGGTGGGGTTTTTTTTTTTTTGCTTTTAGGTAGTGATACCATGACCTTTGTTTTCCTCTAGTGGCTTGAAGACTATGACAAGACATTCAGACAACCTGACTACTGACATTGCAGCAGGATGAAGATGAAGCTGAGTTCCTCCTCTTCATACACTTCTTTTTCCTAGCTTAATTTATTAAAAAAAAAAAAAGAACCAAAAAAAAAGAAACCCAGTTGTAACATCATCTGTCAGCCCATCTGTCCTCCTACATATGGAATAAACAGAGAGTGACAATGGTGGGATGGGCACTTTGTTGGGTGGAAAAAGCATCTTCTGAAGGTTTGGCTGCTCGGCAGAGTGGTGAACATGAAAGGGACCATTGAGGTAGCTCTTCCCTCACCTCCACGTAGCTCAGCACACACGCTGTCAAGCACAGGCACTAGCACTTGTGCAAAAAAGCAAAACTGCTGAGCTGGCAAGCTACTGAACACCAAGAAAATCTTCTAAAAGCTTAGGTGACCTGAAGTGCCACAGTGATACAACTATTCTTCTTCCAGCTTGAGTCCGTGTTTGTCACTCCAATACACAGGACACATCTTCCCTGTGAAGGGCCAGCAGAAGTCAGAAGGGACTGTGGGTTGCACAGCTTAGGACAGCCGTAAGCAGCTCTGGTTCAGTGTCCCTCGTCACCCCAGGGTCAGCCAAAAGATGCCCTCATCACCTTTTTCCCCTTCTGCCACTCAGCCATACTGACAGTGAGCTGAGGTGGCTGCACACCCCAACAGACCTGAAAATTACTTGATTTTCTAGCTTCAAGTGCTAAGATGAATGAACATTCAGGCATATTATCAACATCATTACAGTTAATTGCACTTATATTAAGCTCCCACTCCCTGCCTAAATTGTGCTTTTGCAAATACTAAGACTTCTGGTTGATGTAAAGCAAACCCTCTCCTGCAATGTCCTCACTCTCCCCCTTTTTTCTAACGACAATGTTACCCTGCGGGTTACTGGAGCAGAAGCAGATGTGGTACTTGTAAGGTTCAAATGCACAAGCAAATGAGAAGAAACTGCAAAAAAAAGACTTTTGTTGTTGTTGCCCCTATTCAGAAACTAGACAAAAGCTTTATTTCAAGAACTGGGTCAAAAAAATGGTTGGAAAGACACTTTAACAACACATTTCACCCAAACTTTAGAACCCTAGAGAGGCACACAACATTGAAATTACCTCCACAAACACTGTATTCCTATTTTCTTGCCCAATCCTTCCATTCCTTTAGATAGAAACTACTCTTTTCTCCCCTACACCAGGTGGACACCAGGAGACTGAGAAAGATGCAGAGATGAAACTATGGCGATATTCTGCCCAAATGGAAGGACATCCTTTTAATACCCTTCTCATAGGAATCAAGAGTTATTTATGTTGCCTTCAGCAACAGTTTATTTGACATATAAAACAGGACTCTGCCTCCTGGGCTTTTGATGCTTGGTAGCTGTACTCAAAGCAAAGCTCTGCTTTTATATTTTCTCTGGCAGATTTTTCATTTCATGTACCTGCCACTGGACTTGGATTTTTCACGAGTAGCACCGCTGAAGCACTCCAGCAGTCTGGCTAGCTCATTTATCACAGCAGCTTCATGTCTAGTGTTTTACTGTAATTTAGCAGCGTAGCTTTTAGTAAATTAATAATTGCTGTCATCTCCCATGAAAGGGAATATGGAGATAAACATTTTTCCAGCTTAAAGTGTAGGTCCAAAGTTTCTTCCCCTTCATACGCTTTCCAAAAGTCTGTACTATAAGGGTTGCTTATTTTTCAGAAAAACTGGAACATTTAATGAGTACTGGTTTACAGCCTAACACGATGAAGTTTCAGTGAGCCAGCAGTTCTGTTCTGGGGAGAAGGCCAGGCCCCAGAAGATGGCTTTCATTTTATATGCCCATCATTATAGTGACTTGACAGATGTTTAGAGTGCTCTCAAATAAACATGACAAACAGAATTAACATATTATCTGTGCTTCCCATACTTTTCACTACAGTGATCCTATTTATTTATTACATAACCACAAATCATTCCCAGTAAACTGCATTGGTTAAGAATTAAAGTATCATCCTAATTCCACAAACACACACCAACATTTTAACATCCTAATTCAGAGATTTCTTCTGTGCACAACATTTTTTCCTTTCTTCAGAATCCCCCTGCACTTCACTAGATACCCAAGGCGATAAATGAACCATTGGTCCCACAATAACGAGGGAATGCAAGAAGTTCCTGGTAGTCTACGTGACTGGGGTATTCAAGACGAGTCGTTTTCCTTGCCACAAGAAAGAATGTGGCAATTTCTAATTAATTAATAAAATTTCTAATAAGAAATTAGGCATTTTGGTATACAACTCGGTGAAAACATACAACCATTTGATCTTACCATGAATCTGCATTACTATAATACCAACCAGCCATGAACAGAGAACTTCACCACATGCAGCAAAAAGCAAAGAGATGATCCTTGTCTCCAAAGGTTGCAAGTCTCCAAAAGTTACAGTCCCAGGACAAGACAAAGTACAGGTACACAGATAGATGTAGAGTATTTTGGCACGATGGAAACAGAATGAGTGACTACAATAAATTTGTTCTGAGCATGACAGTAGCCAAGCAGTACTCTGTCTTTTTATCACAGCAAAAGAGAAATTGTTAGTGACTGAAGAAAAGGAGATAAAATACTTGTAGAGATCTTCTCTCATGTATGAAGGGAAGAATGTGCTGGCACTGATCTGCAGCAGTAAAAAGAAAGCAAAACACAATTCCAGAATGCTTTCTATGTTAGGTATCCAGAAGTGTCTTTTTTTCTTTTTACATAGACATCCTAACACAATTGTTACCTATACTAAAGAGGCTCTTGTTGCTGCTCTCTGAATCAGCCACAAACTGGAACTGAGTACCTAAATCTAACTCTCAATCTCCTCTATAACCGCCATACAACACTACAACTGTAAAATAAGGGGAAAAAATAAAGGAGAGTTAAGGAGAGGAAAAGAAAGAGAAGAAAGAGGAAAAAAGGCAACATCATAGGGGTGGGATATTGCTGGAGAATACTGAGGAAATAAGGTATTATGCTGAACTGTTGAACTGGATTTGTTTGTAATGATTTTTCAGGCTAATCATTTTTGGTTCTGGCTTTTATCGTCATCTGTAGGATGTCAGAGGAATACAAAGCCAGGTGTAAAGGACCTGACTTTAGGGTACCTTGATTTGTAATGCTTTGGACTTGCATTAAGGATCAGTGCTTCAGATATAGCTCAAATACAGATTGACCATCAAAAGCTCCTGAGATAATTGTTGTCCCAAGAATTGCCATTGCTCCTTTGAATTAATTTTTAGTTTGTTTATTTCAGGATAAGATTTAGTGGAGGCTCACAGGTAGTTTCAAACCCAAGCTACATAACTGCAGTGATGAGATAGCGCTTCAATCGTCAAGATACCTCACCTGTACCACTCCCAAATAGCACAGGTGGGGAAAAAACCCAGACACTTGAGAACTTAATCACCACAGCTGCCCCCAGATCCTTTCAGGTCAGTATCCCCTGTCTTTCTGTTCTTCCAACTGGCTTTGAAGACCTTTTTTGCTGCAAAATTAGCAAACTGACAGGCAGACAAGCTGGAAGAGGTGGGCAAACAGCTTTATTTTGGTTTCATGCAATTCCAACAGCTGTCTTAGGCACTGCAAGAAAGGGCAACCATGGAGGTCTGCACATGACATCTTCATACATAATGTCATGCCACAGTCTCCATGGCAACACCTTGTTTTCAAAATTTCTGGCATATTAATTGGAAAAACACTAATCAGATTCTTAGTCCATCTTTACCAGTCCCCATGTACGTTTTTTCACCAATAACCCTTTCCACCTGCACTGGAGATTTCTAATAAGACCAGAAATGTGCAAACCAGAGGTGTACAGCACAAACTTGCTTCGGTGAGTTACATCCGTTACGCAAACTGCCACAAAAAAAAGTCCATTAAATTGTATGAAGTCATTTAACTACATCCTACCTACATAAACAGAAACAAACAAACAAGGAATGCAAGGAAGATGTCCCGAATTAGCTTTGTAGCTAGTTATGCATTTCTGCATTCTGTTTACCTGTATGGAGTAACTGGCTTTCAGATTTGTAATGAGAAGGAAGAAAGGTTCATGGTATGGCCTGTAGTCAAGGGCTCTACGTAATCTCTGCTGTAATCCTTTACTCTCAGAGCAGCAGACTTTGTTAAAGGACAGTAAATATGGAGGGAGCAACTTTATTGAGACTAGCAGAGCTAAGCTGATGTGCAAACGCAGCCCTTCTGTACTGACAATAAAAATTCATTTCAGTTCTAAACCTGATTTCCATGATCACCAACCAGTAGCAAGAATTTAGAGGAATTTTCTCTTTACTAGTTTTCAAGGAACTGATTTCTCATATTTTCAGCCTCCGCTAGTAGAAACCACTTCTAGTGGCTAATTTTGTACTAAAGTCTTGCTCAATAAAAGGCAGGTCAAGCTCAAAAGCAGCAGGCAGCTGCAGTGATAAAACAAAACCACAGACTCTGCTCTGATCTTGACAGCAAATAGGGACCCACTTTTTCAAAACCCTTTCTCTATGTAAAACTCTTTTTAAGGGCTTCATATTGGAAAAAGAAAATTTCATCTAGCATGTAGCTGTGGAGCTCCTGTTCCCAAAGGCCATTCCTGTCCTACAAAGACCAAATCCATCTCTCCTTACTCCAGTTGTGCAGTATGAGCAAGAGGAAAAGTTTCCTCCTTTTCAAGCTATCCCATCATTCATTCATCAACCGGCACCCAGAAAAATGTAATACCTCTGTGGCTGGGGCACATTCAGAGCTGGCAAAAGCACTGCAAAGGAACAAGCGTGCACCGATATAACGCAGGCTGCACTCTGATGCTCTTCTGGCAGTCTCTAAGGACACAGAGAGATGAAAAGGTCTTTGTGCCTGTGCCACCTCCACTTTATAAAGCACACAATAGTACATGACACGTTACTCCCACTTTCACTTTTCACAGTGGAGCCTAATATTTTATCCTCCTTTTTGCTAGAAACCACTAAGGCATTCTCTATTAAAAAAGCATTCAGACTTTGTGACTTCACTCTGTAGTTCCAAAGGGCCTAGACTGCAACTCTTGGGCTATTATTCTGCCCAGATGTGCAACACAGTGCCTTTACATCTGTACAATTCCCTCTTCTGCTACAGAACAAGCAAAGGTGGCAAATTATTCTAGATGCTGTATACGTTACAGAGAAAGGTATGCCAAGTATGGGTGTGCTAGTTAAAGTGGAACCTTACTTCATCACGTTTACCACCAGATCTAGTAGACTTAGATCAGGAACTATCCCCTGCAGGGATGCACTCTACCTCATGTGGGCACATCCTAGATTTGCCCCTTTCAGACTATTGCCTTCTGTATCGCCCTACTGGGCTCAGCACTCCGCTGTCAGGAAACTTCTGCATGGCAGAAAGCATAGGAACGCTTCGGATAAAAAACCATGATCTTGGAAAAAAACTTCAGGAATGGCTTTCCACCACTCTAGCATGCTTAAGTGCATGAATACTGAATCATCTTTGAGGAAAATGCAAAATCCACACAAAACAGGAGCAGTTTTGTGCCTGATATAAAATTAGGACAGTATAGCAATGTATTCTCTCACATTCCCATGAGAGAAGTTTTTATCAAATAGATTCGTATTTCTAGTCATCTAGCAAAGTTAAGTCTGTGTTTCCCCTGAGCCAAACGGGACTAAAATACACTTACTGTGAAAGTCAGCAACATTTTTCAGGCCTCCCTGTTTAATTTGAAGGACCAAATAAATAGTGCAAAAAAAAAAAAAAAAAGGACCTATCACTAAACTACGATTTAAAAAATCATTTCAGGCTGTTGTTCACATTCTGGAGAATATAATATTGTTATTTATTACTAACAACAATTAGTACATTCCTATCAGGATCTCTATTATATGCATATTACATGCCTTTCTCTGGAGGACAAAGATCTGGCTGCATATAATTAGTCTTGTAGAATTAGCTAGAATTAACAATTCAGTTAATAAAGTAAATCCTTCTAAAAGAGTTTCTCACTGGGAATATTCATTTGCCAAAGTCAGACTAAAGATGTCTATATGAACACTCTTGTGACATTGCCAGAAAAAACAGTGCACCCAGAGCATTTAATGAACACTACCAATAACAATTAGTAACAGTGGAGACAGAACACAACATATTATCCCAGTTTTAGTCACAAAGAATTATAATACCAGTAGCTTGGCCATAGTGTACTAATTACAAACCACAGAGAAATGAGTTGCTTTCTCTATTAGCAACTAGACTGGAAAAACAGCTAAACATTCAGAAATAACTAAAACAGGCAAAAAAATAATATATTGTTTATTACATCACCAGTGTAAACTGCTGTAACTCATAAAAAGCTGTGAAATCCATTGGTTTTCTAAAATACTGATTTTAAATTTAGCTATAGTTTCAAATCGCTAAGTTTACATGAAACAATAGTCAATGTACCAAGGTGGGTTTTGTAGTCAATTTAAGATGATACAATAATGTCGCTACGTAGTGAAGGCACAAATACAACTGGGCCCAGAATAAAAAGCTGTATAAGCTACTGCATCAGCTGTTGTATGTATAAAGGGTAAAATGATGTTGTTACACAACAGGTACATTACCTGTTTATAAACTTATTCAACATATTACTCTGAAAGTTTGTGAAAGCATGATAAGCAATGGCCTAAAACTAAAATCTTCAAATTTTCCAAGTGTAATAAACCTGTTCCAACTGATTCTCACACAAGCTCTTTACAATTGTAACAATAATTTGGCAAAGCAGAGAATGCTTGCTCAAATGCAAGAGTTAGCATTTTTAATATCGCTGTGTAGCTCGACAGCTTTTTATTTCTAATAACAGTAAATCAACATCATCTTTATTTTTCCCAAATTTATTCACAGTAAGGTTATATTGTTCATTTAAAACTGCAGGGCAACACAAACAAAAATCTTATTCATGTTTTTATGACAAAATAATTACTTTAACTCTGACGAATTCATGTAAAAGGTATGTTTCTCAATATATAAAATCTTTTCCTTTCAAACAGTATTGCAACGTAGGAAAGGAAAGGTAATTACCACATAACTGTATGACAGCAATTAGAAATATTACTGCTGTATTTCGACACTATATTTAGTTTCCCTGACAGGAAAATTTCCTTCCCAGGAAATAAATCTATATACATATATAGACTTGTGATGTGCATGTAGGGTTGAGTAGAGTAGAGCAGCCTTCCATTTCTTCCACAGGGCATGTTGTGTACCTATTTAGAGGTCATTGGCATAGAAATAACGCTGGAGAAGCGAGAACTCCAAACAAACATACAGACCAGATTTTCTCCCACCTGCCATCTTGGTCTTATGTTCTGCTCAGTGACCCAAGAAAGGTCTGTTCCAGTTCAAGGGTGATCCCTTTAGAGGTCCAGCACTTCTGTGGGCTCCTATGTTACAAGAGAAGGAAAGCTGGAGGGTATCAAAAAAAGTGTCAGGAAGAGGAAGACACAGCTAGAACGTTCATGAGATTCAGCAGGCTTCTGGGTTTGATCCTTCCAGGCTGTTTGCAGCTCAGACAGCAGCACCTCAAGGCTGCCTAAATACCAGAAAAAGGAGGACAGACAGCCTGGAGCTACAAAACACAGAGGGGATGCCAAAGCAAGCTCTTGCGCTGGTACTCAAGCAAGAATGGGGCATGGAACAAGTTCTCTGCAGCCCCATCTCCCTGCCTCTCATGCAGGGCTATCCAAAAACTGAGGCTTTGACCAACATAGACACTTTACCAGATGTAACACACTAGAGAATGCAAAAAAAAGGCAAGATTATCACAGGCAGCAGTAGAGAATACAGATTACTTCTAGCTGCTGCTTTATTTCAGATAATTTTTATTAATGTATTTCTCAGTGTTAGTGGAAATGTTAAACTATTTTGTTAGGTGTCACATGCGCCTTTACAGATTCTGATGTGCTACGAACTTGTCTCTCATCCAAAATGTTTTGCCAATGTCTTTTTTTTTTTTTTTAATGGTATTTGATTGGCAGTGCAAAAGAAAGCAACCCTCAACGAAACTGAAATACCATTTTCACAAACTTGCTTAAGTAGCAAGTATTCACACGGTCTGGAAACGTCCCCATGCATGCGTGAAAGGAGGTTACAAATGGATTTTCATTAAGTGCTAATTCACACTTTCATCACTCCATACGTGGAAGAGAAAAGTGAGCTACGCAAAATTTCCTGAGACAAGACAGACAGGTTAATACAAAAGTCTGCTCTTACAGAAAGGAAAAGCCTCTATAGATTTCATCAAATTTTATAAATTCACTTCACCATCCTCAGTATTTGCAATCTATCACTCTATGTGGAAAGGGAAAAAAAAATAATTTCCAATAACATTAACGGTACTAGACACATTTGGATTGTAATGACTCTACCTACTTATACTATCTGGATTATTGCATCTTTTCTTCTTCTTCAAGTTATTGAACTTACAAATAAAGGATTTCATTGGTTAATGCTTTGTTCCAAACATGTAAATCTAGTTCAATAAGGTAGGATAATTTAGAACAGTATCTTTTATATATAAGTTAACAGGGGTTCTTTTCCCAGAGATCATATACAAAGCCAAGGTAAATAAATGCTGAATGAATTTATGAAACATTATGAAATGCTAATATCTGAAGACTTGTCACAGGATCTCAAAGCAACCTACTATTTCCAGCAGGTCCTGAGATGCCCCAAAAATTCTTTAAAAGGAAAGAAATCACACAGACATTCACTTCTATAGGTTCATAAATGGAAACAAACTGGTTAGAATGATCCAAGGATTTAACCTAAAGATATCACACGTTTCTGAGCATCAAAGACAATTATTAAATGTTACCAGTCCCTTTCTAAACAGGAGAAGCAAAAGCCACTGAGACCCATCGTATGCAAATCAGATTGGAACGATGTAAGGAAAGGATCCTCTTCACTTACCACCACGTGGTTGCAGGATATCGTTCCCTTGGCCAAGACCTAATTAAAAGAGGCCATTGTAATATATCCACTGCAGAAGTGACTGCTCCAATGTGAAAGGCTACTGGCCTTGGAGCTGCTTGTTCACACCCTTCTGCAGAAGGTTACCAGCAACCACAGCAGAACCGGCAGGACAGCAGGTTGGAGCTCCCCGCACCTCCCTCAGTGCAAAGATGGAGCCATCACCATCAGCTCTGTAGAACACGACAGGAGAAACTGCAGCCTGCCGAGGTTTTGAAACGAAATAGCAAGAAACACAACTTAAGGTACAGCAACCAAAGAGCATTATTTTTGATATCAAGGAAAAAAAAAATCTGTACTGAGTCAAGCCTTTATTGCTAGACCAGCTTAAATTAAAGCAGGTGGCAAGCTGCTATCCTCTGTAACCAACAAATGCACAAAAATCAGTATCACAAATTATTTCTTAGCATTCCAATTGTAGCAAGCAGGAGATTCAGAAAATTTTCTTTTAATTAAAAACTTTATTTTTCATTACAATTCACAGTTTATACATGGCAAGACGAACCCTTGCCATGTGGACATTCAGAACACTGTGCTGGGGAGACAAGGGTCTTTGTTATAAGAGCATTGCTCGGTGCTGTGTCATGGAACTTCCTTAGTTTTAAAAGCGTACTCTGTAAATGTTAATTGACTGATATTTACACTGAATTGACTGAATTTACATATTAACTTATATTTATTAGAAAACAAGCTAAGCATCTGAAAAACATTAACATTCATATCTTGCATGTTATCTAATGGTCAGAGATGCTGTAAGATTTGCCACTTGAATCATGCCCAATCAGCAAAGTCCCATTCCTAAATTTACACAGAGCCTAAATTATTCTTTAAGGCCTGTTCTATTCATTTTATGTACAGCCAGGTTACAATAGACTAACATAAGAAAAAAATGCAAAATTATCCATTCCGTCCTGCATTTCTTCCGAATCTCACATATACCTACAAGCAAAACAGAAGATACAAAATAAATGTGTTTTCTTAAAACCAATAAAGAAAACCCATAGTCTGGTTTAGATCTGCTTCTCATCAGCCTATCCTGTCTGAACAATCATCAGTATTCAGATTGTGCTATTTATCAGCTCTTCTTCATGCCTGTACTTATATTCAGAGCCATCTCTATTTGAAATGTAGAAAGTCACAGTGATACCAGTTTCAATTGCATTCCCACGTTAGTCACAGCTCCGGCACAGGCAGCCACTGTACAGTGTAACATTCAGGTAAGCACTCCAGCAGGATTCCTGGGTAAAATATCATATGGCATCTGGTGTGATGTGACTTAAGCTAAGAATCCTTTCCATAGAGCAAATAGCTGGCAGAAGTCTTATGTTTATTAAAAATCGCTGTATTTTTCTGCATTGTTTTCTGGATGTGGTTATTAGAATACAGCAATTAAAAGCCTCTACTGCCTCTGCTTAAAATAGTACGTTTTATTTGCTCTTGTCATCTACCAAGTAATTTAGTGATCAATAAGCTGCAGATTTTTTGGTACATCTGACGCAGAGAAAAACAACTGCTGAACACTGCTTGAAAAAAAAAAGACCCAAAAAGGGTCTTCAAATTCTGCAAGTCAGTGTGAACGAGTATCAGCTGGACCTGAGTAAAATAAAATGCTTCTGGGGGACATGTTTGCAACTTTTGAAACTGCAGTGCCTTTAAATTTAGAGCTAAGAACATCATTTGATGATTGTTGAGTTTTGGCATTCATTCATGCTGGTTGGTATCTTCATGACAGACACCTTTAAAACGCCATCGTATCAAGAAGAATGAAAGCTCAAATGAAATACACTTCTCATGCAAAAAAAAAAAAAACCAAAACCAAAACAACAAAAAAATCAACCAAACAAAAACCATACAGGAACTGTAGAGGTTCTGGTTCTTCAAAAGATAAGGCACTGACAAAAATTTCTTAGGTAAAAGGCTGCATAAGAATTTCTTGCCATTTACAAATGTGTTGTAGTCCAGAAATGGTCCATTCCTAGGCTCAGTAAGGTAGACCCTGAAATTTTAAGGACTGATCCCTCAAAGCTACATTGTTACCATAAACAAGTGTGATTCACTCTTGAGGCCATATGGCACGTTAGGAGAAGTGAAAAACAGTCTGGGCAGATAAAGGCAGAAGACATTGCTTGTTCCAGCATCTTTCGATAACAGGAGTGCCATTCATCTTTGTGTCTGAAGAGATGCGATGGTAACTCTGGACTGTAGTTTCTGTGGAACTCATGCACACACATAAAATGCTATTAGCATTGATCATCAACAGGGTGGAGAAAAAAAGGTGTATGGCTAGTCTAAGCCAAGAGCTTCTCAATGACTGGGATCCAAAGTCACGGCTACTTAATGTTCTCAATAACGGCTATCTCTTCTGCTGCACAGTGTGGTGTCAAACCATTCATGTAAATGCTGTCCGTCTTTGTCAGAGCTGGCAAGATGTCCTTCTCACTGGTGAGATGGTTGACTGACAGGGTTCTCTTGCAGGGAGTCAGGTCTTGGTTGTGGTTGACGGCGAGTTCTGCAGAGAGCTTCCTTTTGATAGAGGTAGCCCGCTGGAACTTGTCGTAGATCTCCACACTCAGGCGCCTTCGAGTTTCTTTGAACTCTGCTGTGACGTTGGCTGTCCACTCCGCAGCATGGGCTCTGAATTCCCCTACCTGCAGCAAAAATGGGAGAAGGAAAAAAATAAACAAACAAAAGGAAGCATTATGGGGCCAAGTACTTTAGGCACTGTTTAGGCTCCAGAGCCCAGTCAGAGCGCAATGTGGCTTTGGGCTGTCAAAAAGCTGCTGCTGCTGCCAGCACAGATTTCTTGTTCAGTTGCCATCAATAGAGGAGTCTGCAGCATGAGAAATGTCACACTACTAAGAGTTAAAACCGGTTCCAAAAACACAATAAAAATCTTTTCTGCTAATTTTTCCTTAATTATAGGCAGCCAGCAATGCAGGGAAGCTGCAGAGCCCTGACAGCTGCAGGGTACCCAGCTGGCCAGGGGATGCTGAAATCCCAGCAATCCGGGCTGTGTTCTGTATTGTTACTAGGGTGCAGAGTTATTTATGAGCACTTTTACTGTCTCTGGATAGATCCCTGGGAGACTTGGCAAAGAATTTTCTAAATTTAGACAGAAAAGCTTTTTTAAAGGGCAACGTCAGCTGCTTGCATTCTCTCTTTTCTATGCTTGCTCAAACGTAGCACCAATACAGTGGCTGTTTCAGTCATGTCAGCAACATGTCTGCTTACCACCCCGATTCCCCTGAAATGACACGGTAAAAAGCAGCACGCAGATAGTTGCAGAGTGGGACTTGGAGAGCTGCTACAGATTAGAGCTCAGGGAAGTGCAACCTGCCTGCCAGTCGCCACTGCTGCACGATTTCCATGCGGCATCGGGGGGTATTTCCCCTGCGACACGCACATCTCCAGTCACATCAGCTGCCAGGCGCCAGGTGGTACCACCGCTACCCTTTCACAAATGTATGTAGATCCCCGCTCTCCAGTTCTTGTGCTCTAACTCTCAGTGTCCTTATACCGACAGGCTTTAGAGCTTTATGGTAAAGGCTGATCCACTTTCATTAAAAGCTACCATCATTTTTTAGTCTTTAAGATTTCTTTCCACCATTTTGGTGATTCAGTACTAGGAACGCTAGAGCATTCCATGAGCCCAAGCTCTGAGAGTAGGGCTGAGGAGGGGGAGGAAGACAGCTTCTGGCACAGAATCCCAAATTATACTTATTTTTCCTCAGATATGCATGAGGTAGACAGAACAGCTCACCCAGATAATAGTCCGAGGTGAACTATGGCCTTGTACTTTATAAGATTTTTATATTTTTGCCCTGTACTTCAACCAAACCGCTATTACAATAGCAAATAAGTTCTATAGGTAATTAAAGGAGGCACATTTTGAAGATATCTCATTATAACTGCAAAGGAAATAGATTGTTTCTCTGCAAATCTCTGTTTTGTAGGGAGTTTAAGAGTTGGAAAGTATAGCAAAGAGAAGATGACTGCTGATAAATATAACTCCAAAGCAAAACATTTTAGAAGAATTAACTTAAATTAGTCTAATTGCTACTGCTCAGTCCAGAATTTCAGTCATTGGCAAGCAAGCTCAGACTTGGTGAGCACAGAAACAAAAAAAAAAAAAAAAAAAAAAAAAAAAAAGACAACAGAGAAATATGGGGGTAAACCTCAGAGAAAAGCAGCCACAGGCTTATTCATGCTTTGCAGTGCAGTGGAAAATAGGAATATAACGAAGGCAGAAAACAATCAGCTCACCCAGGAGTGAAGGAAAACTTTCCCCCTCCAGAAACAAAACAAAAAGATCTCTTTACCCAGGGGTCATTTTATTACATTTGTCTCTGCTTCAGTGAATTACACAGATGACTAATGTGGACCCATTATGTATATTTTCTAAAACAAGGATTATTATCTGTAATACACAGAGGATTCACCCAGCTGAATTATTATTAGTATTTAAATTGTGCAATTAGGATCAGACACACTGCACTTCAGATCTGAAAATAATGAAATCTGCAACGCTGAAACATTTCAGCTGCTACAATATTTTTATCTGTAGTAAACAAGTTATAAAAACATGGTAAGCAGCATCAGTGTACACCCTGGGGCAGCTTTGTCCTTCTCCAAAGCTTTACTAAAGGCAGGCTGCTCAGGTTCTGGAGCGTGCTCTGTCCAGGGGAGCAAAGAGCCGCTATACAGGTTCCTGTTTTACCCTACACATCTGTACCCCTCATCAGCTGTGTAAGCATTTGCCAGACCAGTTATTTTGCTCAGACATACATCCCTGGCATTGCACATGGCCACATTCAAGGGATAGTATCAGACCGGTACCTTTAAAATTGTGTCTTGGCAACCTACTGGAAGCTACAAGCATCCTGAGCTGTTCTCCCCCACCCATCCACCCCCACCGCCTATGTTTGTTAACATTCCTTTTACTAGTAGTTTCAGTTCCCAGTTCTCTCATGTTTTCCCAGAAAATTAAAACACCAGGCCATGCTTCTGACAAAGGCAAGACTATGTAACCCCTAGGACAGGCTCAGAATCCCCTCACTAGCCCACCTCACCGCATGGTGGTGATGGACCTGATGCTGCTGTATTTTAACTCATGCATGCAAGTTATTCAGGAGAATTTTTAGATTGCAGTTTTTAGGCCACCTGATGCCTAAATTCTAATTAGATTTGTTTTGGGAAGCAAGTTTATGCAGACAGCTGAAGAACATCATTAAATATGCCTTTGGAGATGTGCTCACATTCCAACTAAGGTGATGTGGAACATGAAGATAGTGGACTCAATTCTATCTAACCATAGACCAGAGCTACGATGCTGTTTTATATTAAAATCATAGAAAAAATTTGAAAAAATGCAGTGCTATTGCTAAGCAGAATTGAAATGTATTAGTAGTAAAATAGAGGTAACTGGCACAGCATGAGAAACTAGAGGTTCAGTGCTGTGTGAACTATGCGTGCCCCAAATTACTGCTTTCAGCCCCCAGCTTTTGTGTGAACCAAATGCACTCAAAAAAATGTTATTTCTTCAGAATAAAATTCTCAATTCCAGACCACTCATGGACTCAAGCACAAAAGAGTATAGGAAAAGCGCAGTTTTTAACTACCAGTGTACACAAGCAACTTGCTCTTAGAATTTGATCCCTCCTTTATCCATAGGGTCATTTCTGTATATGCTCAGGTTCTTTCTGTCCTTAGGGTATGACATTTTATCATACTGCATTACAACTCCTCTTCATCGGGGGGCTGACAGCCACAAAACGTCTTATGCAAAGTGATTGAAATGCCAGTTGCCTATACTGCTCAAAGAAACACCAAAAATGTAATGTACCTACCTAGCATAACAATTATTTACTTCTCTCCAATTCTCTTGCCTCATTACAGCACACAGCCCTGTAGACTCTGCAGCTGTCATAGTCGGGGGCAATGTGACACGAGGACAAGGCCTCAGTCACAGAAATTTTTGACATTTAAGTACTTTACATAAGGCCAAACGACACTAAATACTTCAGAAGTAACAGGAAAAACATGTCACAGTGATAGCACCTGACTCAACCGTACGATACACAGCACTAATCTGGTGATGCTGCTCAATTCTAACCTTCGTGGAATAGAAATGCCATCAGTAACAGGACACAGTCCCTAGCCCAGCTCCAGGATTGACTTCCTCTGCATCAAAATCCAAATTAGACTGCAAGGTGTCAGACATATTTCACAAGGAGCATCAACTCTAACGTATTAACATCGTACTTTGAATGTCAACAGCTAGTAACTTTTCTAGGTATTTAGGAAGCAATACCCTACTACTGCCTTATGGGTCCAGGGAATACAGGTCTCCGTGACATATTCTCAAGAAATATGGTGATGGTAACACAACTAAATATTCCACACACCACCCTTCACCACAAAAAACTAGATACTCTTCTATCAAATAAACAGTGTTGACTCATTTCCTTGCCTTTGCCCATACCAGGCTGCCTGGCCTCCAAGCTACCACTGCAGATGGGCCTGTATATCCCATACATCCTGCATCATATCTGACAGCCCCATGGGGATGTCTCAAACACCATGGGTCATCTCCAGTAGCATCTCTAAATGTCTGTGTTAAGGTGTCTCTACCTACCTGTGGTGGAAATGTCACATCTACTCTATTGGGATATAATGAGGAATAGCCTCAACAATTCTAAAGTGTGTTTACATATTCCTGCTAAACTTCAGATTTTTTGGGGGGTTGTCTGTTTGCTTTTAACTATGCATCAAAGAAATAAGTCATGAACTTCCCGAGTGACCAGTTCCCAGGCTGGGCACATATGTTCTCACCAAAGTAATTTAAACACAGACATACTGAATTTGACAGAACTAGGAAAAACGGTGGACATTAAGCAACCATTCCTTCACGTACTCCTGCCAAAACCCATCTAAATGAATAATGACCTAAAAGTGGCTCTCAGCCAATATCACTGATGAGACCCAAACTCTCTACTCATTTTCATCACCAGCATGTTTTAGCTTTCTCACTGTCTAGCTGAGCTCCGTGCTTGGACAGAGGCCAACAGCATAACACAGAATATACATATGTCCAAGGGATGCTACTGTTAAAAAAAAAAAAAAACCCAACCAAACAACATCTGAAGAGACTGAAGCACCTGCTTCATTCTTCAGAACATTTATTCTAATTCCTCATGCTTGTCAGGAGTTTGGGGATCTTTCTGGATGCTCCGCTTACAACAGATATCCAAATAATTATACAAACAAAACTGCCCACCATCCAAGATGACCACTCATCCTGTTAAGTGTCATCTGGACAGCATAAGCCATAATCTTTACATGAGTAATCTGTACTTTGAATTAAGCCACATCTGTGGTCTAACAGAAAAAAACCCCACAAGCCTAATTAAGGACATCCTTAAACCAAAATAAGTAGACACTTGCCTAAGTTAACTTTGCTTAGTTTTTCTCCTCTCTCTTAGGGAGATTCTTGGAAAAAACTGAAACATTACAGTATAACCAGTTAATCTACTTATCAAATTGGAAGAAAGGTATCCTGCTTGGACAGAACTCAGATACATGACATGAAAGTTATGATATACTTGGGATGAGCTAAGCCACTAAGTACCAAACAAGAAAAAAAATCAGCATTATATATACTATGCAAGCAAATGAAAAAATATATTTCTAAATAATGTGTTTAGCTTCCTCTTTCATAGCTGTACATTATGTTGCTTCCCTTTGGCATACAGGACTCATATATTTTACAATGGCCATGTTAGTGCAAGCCAAAAAAATGAATTAAAGAGCTAGTAGGTGAGCTGGAGATATCCATCTGACTGCATTTTAGGAGGGGGAAATGGCCTTCCTTACAAATATTCTTAACGCTCTAGAAGTTCCTCAGTATATAATTGCTAACATTTATCCCTAATGCATTCTCCAGAGTTTTGCAGCTTCATTTTTGTCTCTCCATAGTACTTTTTCTGTTACTTAAAAATAAAAGATCTAATTACCCTCTCCATAATATGCTACTCAGGGACAAATCTAGAAAGAGCATGTACATGTCACATTATCCAAGCAGCAGAGTACAGTACATAACATTTTGTCTTAGCTTTCAAGAAACTCATCCAGCATTTGCAGAAATCATTCTTAAAGTCCCACTTAAAAATTGAAATGGAAGAAAAAAAAATAATGTAGGTACAAAGAGGGCTGATCGGTTTAACAATGCAGCTGCTGTGCGGGTTGATTCCCTGCATGGGTAGGAAGTTTGTCTATCTGCCATCTCACTTGCCTGCAGCTCTGGGCAAGCACACACCACCTCTTCCTACCTGAGCTACTGCTGGCCGCGACTCTGTGTTCACTGCATCAGTTGTCCATAGGCTAAAGAAGACTGGAGGGCAGGAGAGAGAGACCAGTCTCACAGATATTTTTATTGAAGCCTGTGCATTTCTTGTACATTCAGTCTTATTTACAGTTCAACTCAAATTCCTATCCCAATGATCTGGCTTTTAGTATTTCTGTAATTATATCATTATTGGTAAGTACCCAAACCCCATCGTACTATAATCTGTGGGCAGGTACTGAGAAGACTGTGCTGTACTTGTCTTTGAAGGTAAACAGTACAAAATGCAACACAGAAATACCACAGGCAATAATGAGACACCTATGCTGAGCTTTCCCAGGTTGTTTAACCACTATCTTCTATTCCTTCATTCTGTCAGGACTTCAGGTCTGTAGCTGAGAACTCTTCTACACCAGGTCTTAAAGCTACCAGAATTTAATTTCAAAGTGACTGGCACAAATGAAGCACTAAGTGATCGATGTTTTGGTTCCCCTGGCTGGTATACATGTTCCTCTGTTTTTCAGGCAAATATTACAGGGCACAACATTCTATTTTGTGAAATTGCCATCTTCTGGAGCAACAGACAGTTGTATTTTTGTAGTCATGGTGGTCAGAAATGTTTTGGGAACAATGCGCTCCCACTGGAAATGGGATTATTCAGTCCCATAATAAGCAGTGTTTGTGAGTTCATTCTGGTGAGCAATGATTGTTTGGTTTCACCCACATAACTTCCATAAGCACATCTGATGCCTTGGATGAAATAAGCTATATTCTCCAATGGGAATGCAGAGAGTCCATGAATTTTGATTATCTTTTTGTGGAGGAACATCTATGGTGGCAGCTGTGGGAATATGTTTTGAGGAGATGTGACAGATGGCAGATGCAGAAATGGCCCTTCTGCTCTATCATGGTCTGATTCAACAAAATAAAAACAGGTAGCCTACAAAATAAAAAAAATCATGTCTACAAAAACAGAACCAGATATACTAACAGTCACCACAATTATTTTGTTTTACCTTTTTTTCCAGAAATATGAACACTCCTAAGTTAGGTATCTCCTCAGAACTATTACTGAATATCGCCCATCAGACAATCTTGGCATAGAGCTGCACGTGTGTCTCTCAACACAGTACACAAGTTATTGGCCTGATTATCTCAGTCCCTAATGGTCTGCTTGCTTAACTTCCAAAGAAAAAAAAAACCCAGATGCTGGCTTTTCCTATCAAAATAAGCTTTTCTGTTTAGTGGTTTCACCTACCTCAGAGAGCCATCCAACCCCTCTTTCAACCTGGTAAGAGCGAATGACATCCACCTGTATCAACCACAAGAAACTATTTAGGTGTACTTAAAGCTCCACCAGCTGAACCTAAGGTGATTCAGGAGAACAGCATGTATTCTCTGTCTGCACTCCACAGCCAACGTCTCTGCTGCAGCAGAAATAGCAAACCTTTTAAAAATTACACTAGAAGCATAATGAAACCCAAGCCACAAGCAGCTGAAAGACTATCTCCACTTTCTCCCCCAGGAAAGAGGCAATGACTGTTTCAAACTCAGTGGACTTCTGTAGCTTATAAAGATATGCTAAAGAACACATAACCCAAAAAAAAAAAAAAAAGCTTTTAATTTTGACTTGGTACTGAGTAAGGAAAGGCTGTTGTAACTAAATGGTCAAATTCCAGTAAAAACGGTTTATTTTTTATCTTTCTGATGTCAATATCTGGAGTGATATTTATGTGAAACATTAAAGCTCTGTTGTAGTTGTTCATTGCTAACTACTATTACAACAGCATTCACCCCTTGTAAAGGAAAGCATTCCACAGTTTCTTCAGTCCTTTTTATCCGTGACTGCAAAGCAGTTTCCTCACTGTCAACTCAACTTCTTGAAGATGCAAAGGTATTCTGCTGAACTGGCTTTGTCTGGGGATTCTTCCAAAAGACAGCTATAAAATGCATACACACTCAGTATTACTAACATGTTTTGGCATCTTTTCCTAACAATATCCAAGCACTGAGATTAGCTAAAAAAAAAAAAATAATAAAGTTTTCGGGAATGTTAATCATGAAGATGTGGGCTGAACAGATTCCAGATTAAATATCACTCTGTCAATAGAGTTAAATCACAAATAAATCTGTCACAGTAACCTAAAGGAATGATTACATCTTGTCTCCAAAAAAATCAAGATTGCCTAATGTAAACCATGATAATGTACATCCAGGAGTCTTCATGGGTAATTAACTCCAAGAAACAGCACTGCTATAACTGCGCTCTCTTTAATCAATTTATCTTATTATGAAGTATAAGTCACTTGCTCCAGCTTTATTTTTGCAGATTCAATAGCTCTTGCCATCACTGCCTGGTTGCAGCTCACACTGGAGACATTTCCATCTCCCCTGACCCATCCAGTTGGCACGGTGAGGCCAGGGGAGCACTGTGGGCAAGCAGGGCCAGGGGCTGGCAAGCAAAGTGCCAACAATGCCCCCCTGCCCCTGGCAGGCACAGCCTGCTGTGCTGTTCATGGAAATATGTTCAGATAGCACATCTCTTGTAATCAGCACCACACAGCATCACTTCAGGCCCTGGTACTTAATACACAGTAACAAAACAGCCACCTCTAAAGGGCTTCAATATGCCCAGCTAAGAGGCACGATATAAACAATATAAATCACAGCCAAATAGTAACAGTGTAGATACTAGTTTTGTGTGTGTGTGTGTGTGTTGAATCTGAAGTTAAGCAGGGCATCACATGTCCAAAGTACGTTATGAGGGCAGACATCTCACAAAAGTGTCAAAAACCATCAGCAGATCGGTTTTCCCTGGACTCTCAGGACAACATGTTCTTTCATATTCATTACTGCACATAGTATTACAGTGTACTTGTATGAGTGATCAATACTGAAACTGAGTATTACAGACTGTTGCTAGGGCAGGACTGAACACCACCAGGATGACATAATCTCTTGAGAAGGGAAAAGATCAAATTGTTTTCAAAACCTTGCGAGCCATTTCTACCTTCTCCTTACACCAATACTGCTCTTCATACATCTCCAAGACACAGAGACATTATGGAGGGGGGCCCATACTCGCATCTTTCATCTTTGGGGTGGTTTTTGTCCTGTTGCTAGTCCAATTTGACATGAGACCCATGGCTTTATTTACTGTAGAAAGATTTTCTAGTTTTCCCCATCTCACAGAAATTATTAGTAACAGTCACCTTTTTGAATGTGGCTATTTGTTCTCAAATACACTTTTCTGTACATCTTGGATGGACTGGAAAAAACCCTTAATGCTAGGAAGGCTTCTCTTCGGATGGCTCATTTGCCATTTTCATAGTTCTCTGCAGTTTCTTTCCAAAGTTGAGACCACAGATCTAGGGACTGTTTTCTGGCAATATAACTTTTTTTTTCTTAAAACAGCGAGAGCCAGGTAAAGAGCTCACCGCCGCTGAAAGAACCCCCTCCTCTGTCGTGTACCCCCACTGAACAGCCTCAGAGGGGGTTCTTGCCTGGTATGCCAGTTCAACTCACTAGGACCTTGCAAAACTGTTTCTCATGTGAGCCCACTCATTTTTTCATCTTTTCATGCATACAGCCTTCATTTAGGGTCTGTCCTTTGGGAGAGGAGTGATGGGTTCAGGTTCTCTTTAGGCTGGGACCCTAAGCCTAAAATAAAAAAAAAGCTGGGTGAGCACCTTTAGCCTGACGCTGGTAAAATGAAAAGCCAACAAGTATTATAGGGAGTGCGATAGTCCCCATGGCATCATCATGACAAGCCTAATTCTGTTTTGACAGATAAGAGTGACAGCTCTGTCACTGGTGCCAAGAAGATTAAACTGCATGATGATTCAGATGAGTCAAGTTTAATTTGTTTATAAATATCAAAGATTACAATTGCCTCTTGAATGTGTTATTTCTCATAAAATTTTAGGCTTGGTCTTTAAAGCTGAATCCCTACTGTGCAATTCAAAAGACAGACACCCAGCATGAAAAATCACTTGTCCAAACTGAGCTGAAGTCCAATGAGTCAGTCATCTGGATTCTTGATATACAGTGAAGAGAACAGGCTCTTCCAGGATGCAATCTTAACAAATTCAAGTGGGTCATGCTAGAAATACTAATTTCCATGCAGTAACTATAAAGGGAATGTTGACGACTAGGTCAGATGTTGCTGTCTACACTGGAGATGAATCCCACCTTCATTGACTTGAACAGAGCCTGGACTAGAGCTTAGAGAGAATATCATGAGGCCAAGGGACATAAGCACTTAATTTAAAAAAAAATAAATTGGAAATTTATAGCCCAAATCACTGAGGTTCTTGCTTGGGTAAGCATTTTTGCTAGAAACACTGAAATTCAGAAGCTGCTGCACACTGAGAAAAATATGACTAGGAAAAAAATTCCTGCTGAAATTTCACCTTTCAAAGAGGCTAAAATCAGAAGACTTTAAAAGTGCTCTGAGTAATCAGAGTATAGAGAATAATGAAGAGGAGGGAGTTTAAGGCAAGCTAGTACAGCTGAAGCTGAACTTCAGAGACAGATCGCCTACTTAAGATTACAGCACACAGCATGTTCCAGTGACTTTCTGACACTTCATCTATCTTACTGTATGAACTGCTTCCAGCAGCAGATCTATCCTTCCAAAACTCCTACTTCTGTCTCTACTTGTCTTTCACTTCCCTCCCCATTTGATGCGTTCAAAGTTCTCAAGAGTATTTCAGGAGACAAAAGCCATCTGAGCAACTGACAGACATTCTGGTTACCTGGAATTTAGTATCAAAATAGAGCATTATTGTGGATCAGTGCATATCTGACCAGATATTTTTGTCTCCGTTACACTTGCATATGGCAAACATTCCTGGTAGTATCCTGAAAAAAACCCGATGTTTTGTTTTGTTGAAACAGTGAAATGCATTATTACTGCAAAGTCTTATGTAAACTCCTTTTAAGAACAACACAACTGCATTAAGAAAAATGTGAACAGGAAGGTAGATATTAGGTGATATTCATTATCAGCATGCCCACTTCCTGGAATATGGAAGTTTCCATCCACAATATACACCCTACATATGCTACAATAAACTTTTTTTTTTTTACTATAGGCTACAGGAAAAGACCAAAAGATTATTACAGTTGCCTATCAAAAGGGATATCAAATATTTAGGCTGATATACAGCTTTGGTTGTTGAGGGGAAGTAAAAAGAAGGGCATTTCGATACTTGCAACTTCGTCCTCATCCCAAACACTGGCACAATTCACTAGACTTGGCTGCTAGCAGCCCTCAGACTGCTGAAACCAACACAATCGAGCACTGCTGAAGGCTCTGCTCTCTCCTGTATCTAAAACATTACTACTATTTTTTTTGTGAAAGGTATGATAAAAATCCTAAACAAAATCTTTTTTTATTTGTAGGTGTTGATACCCATAGTGAGTGGAGTCCTGTGAAGGAAGATTTTCAGTTTTATATTTCCTAGAAAATATATTAAACTGTTTCAGTTTTCAGATTGCATTAATTATGATCCTATGGATTTTCCCATAGCCTCTGTCTTTCAGTAGATTTCAGTAGCTAACATTGTTTCTAATTTCAAAGGCTAACTTTAGGTGTAATAAGATGTTTTCCCAAGGACTGTAAGAATGTTTCCTTAAAAGACAGTTAAAAAAACATACTTAGAACTAGGATTTTCCATTGCGCTCTTTTCTACTATTTGTAGTAGTAGTATTGTAGCTCCAGAGATGTTCCTCTGATATAATCTGCATCCATAGACGCTGGAACAGAGCATCGTAAATTTAGGTTTAACTGAAAAAACAGATGAGAACTTCAGTCTCCTCTGGCTTCTGCTGGCATAGAGGAGACTTGATGACTACATTTCCACTAGACTTCCTTAGCTTCTTCACTCAAGTTTTCCTAGGCAGATAATAAGGATGAGCTAAGAGCAGCAGTTTTATCATAAAATTCTACCTGTAAAGAGAATATTTGTGCAATGCTTCTGCTCAAACACAGCCAATCTTACAACAAAATGCAATCAACATATTTATAATCATTTTCTTCCTACAGAGTATCATTAGGATAGAATACAGAAATAAATTTTCATGGTTTTTAACTAGTACATCTATGCCATAATTCAGTTCTCAAACAGGTCTCTGTCACTTTTAAGAGTGTTACATTTTTAAACTGCTAAAACATTTTCTTTCTGTCATGAATTCTCAGACATGCCTGAGCAATGGGCTAAGAAGGGGAGAGGGGGGAGATTTCTGAACATCAGAGATATGATTAATTGAACAAATGGTATCAATTATGTCATGTCTGCCTTTAACCTAATACCGAAGACATTTGTATACAGCAAAATCCCGAATACCTGCATCAGCCAAGAGAATTTGGCTATATCTTAAGAATGAGGTTTTCCTTTCTTAGACAAAATGAATATCCTTGTTTAGGCTACAAAGGTGAGAAAGAATGGAAAGATGAAATAGGGCATACATTCCTGGTGCCTGAGAAAAGAAAGGTTGGCATAGCACCGTGCTGTATAACCTGGCAAATGGAGTTACACTTTATAAAAATAAGGATGTATTTAAAGTTTTAAAGGAATCCATGAATTTGTCCAATTTGTGTTTCTTTAAACCTTTTCCAGAGTTAGTCTATACTGAACTAGCTTCAGTATAAAACAAAAACAGATATTACAAAATTCAAACCTTCTTAATATATTATCATCATTATAATAATATGGATAACGAGACACTAAGCAAGATTAAACCCCCAGTGTGCTATGTACAATTGTATACTCAGGACAGTAAGACCTCTGGATAAGATGCTGTCTAGATAAGAGAGGAGTATCAGAAAAGTGAATTAATGACAAGATTAATTCTAGGAAGTAGTGTGAAGAGCTCAACTGTGTCACCAGTGTCTGAGGAAATGCAGCAAAACCAAGCCTGAACAAGGTATTTTTGCATAGGCCCAAGCCATAGTGTCTCAGCCATATCATGTTTTCCCAAGAATCCAGAAACAAGTAACCCAGGAAAATTAAATGTAGCTCAATAAATGCTGCAAGTTGAGAACAGTGAGACCATAGGAGAGCGTACAGGGGAAACATCACACATGCCTGCCCAGCCCCTGCTTTTTCCTAGTGCAGAGGGAAAAATAGGCTCGACCAACCTAATTCTGAAGTTCAGAATAATGAAGAAAAAACATGCAGGTTAATGGCATTTGAAGTGATCTGTTGGTTTCACTGAAACCAATGTAAATTGTGCAGGTTAGGTGTTAAGGAAACCCTCTGTGCTTTTCCAGAAAATAAAATGGGGATCCTGCAAACGGGAACATTTGTATGATAGCTACCTGATGCTCCATATCTGTGAAGGACACTAGTGAAGCTCGCTGTGTAAGGGAAGTTATAAATATCCTTTCAAATTTACAGCACAGGGAGAAGATGATACTCTTTAAACTGATCAAATTAAACATTGTCCTCTGCTTCAGAGCTAAATGTTTACAAAATGCCTGGTAAAAGTGTACTTACAACAGACCTGCCGCAATGCCACAAAACAAGCACAGCAAGGGCAATGAAAAAGAGTTGCCCACGCTACACGCCTTGCAAAGCAGGCTGAATCCTGCCCTCGTGCCCAGCTCACACCCTCCCACCTGCTGTCACCGTCACTGCTGCCCGCCGGTCAGAAGGCGGCGGAGACCCCCCAGGGTCCGTAGGGGTAAGCTACCCTCTACAGCAAGGTCTTTGGGAACTCAAGGATTGCCAGGATTACATCCAGGCATCGATGCTGTGCCCTGCAGCTAGGAAAACAACTCAGAACAGTGTAAGTAGTAGGCCACTGCACAGTAACCAACGTATTCATTCCATCAAAAAGAAAATAAGAGTTTTTGTATTTGAGTAACAGAAATGAACTGATGCATGCAGAGGAACTGAGGTTAAGTTAGAGGGAAATAATACGTTGCTTAAAACAAAATTAATTTATTTCTCAAACTGCTAGCAAAACCTGAACCATGGTAGCTGCAATCAAAGGGAGTTTTATTTATCCTCTAACATTTTCAAAACCAGGACAGTTTTTTAAACGGCAATTTAAAGTAAAATATTGTAGCATCACTGGAAAGATAAATACACATTTAGAAGTAAGAATATATTTGAACTGAACACAACACACCTGACTACAAATAACTAGGCAGGCTGCTAGAGATATTATGGTAAAATACACCCAGGCATGTTTAAAAAGTTCATTCCAATACCTTGCACAATATGAAAGATTAATTCTCTTGCCACTATAAAAAGATCAACCCTCTCTTGAATAAAACTATTTAGTCATTTAGTATTTTTCTTTACATACCTGCATCCCATATAGAAACAATCAAAGCAGAATGGTTTTTGCCTCGAAAATCAAGGACTATATTCTACCGTCTAGAATAATCCTGTGAGAGATTTTTTTTTCCCCCCCATAAGTCAGGTGCAATCATG
Organism: Falco peregrinus; assembly: GCF_023634155.1. Taxonomy (NCBI): domain Eukaryota; kingdom Metazoa; phylum Chordata; class Aves; order Falconiformes; family Falconidae; genus Falco; species Falco peregrinus. The sequence continues at coordinate 23,390,664 of NC_073731.1, read as the reverse complement.
CACATACACTTAATTTAATAATACATTTAAAGTAATTTTATATGCAGCCATGTAAAAATCACTGTGTTTGACTAGACTGCTACAATTTTTGCTGCAGTTTGAGCTGCAGCATATACTTCATACATAAGCAGCTCCGACCTAGGCCCTAAGAGCAAAAGCAGCTAGTAGCTTAGCTGACTTCTAACCAAAGTTTTTTAAAAGTATTATTTCTTCCTCTTTCAAAACGCTCTTACCTCTTCCTTCGTCTTTTTTGATATGACTCTCAGCCAGTCTCCAATCATGCTGAGGACAGCTGCAAAGTAAGCAAGCCCAACAAGGATCCAGAACCACACCACTGGCTTATAAAAATCTAGGTACTCAATATCTGATCCCCCTGAAAAACAATACAGTTAAAATTAAAGCAGATTTAATAGTTATAGATGCAAACCTAATTTTAAATTAATTCTTTTCCTAAAAACAAACAAACAAAAAAAAAATCAGGTATATTTCTTACAACTTCTATCTTCTTACCCATGCAAGCATTCATAGCAAAACATTTTGTTGAATTTGAATAAACGATGATTTAAATTCATCCACTCTTGAAAACACAGTTTAGAGTATGCAAGTTTTTAGACAGCGACTGCCAGTCATTTGTAATAATTAAAAAATGAACACAAACTGATTCAGCTTCTGAATACAACGTTATTTAAGGTAGAGGTCATTGGGGACAGCATGAATGAAAGGACTTCCCACCTGTTCCAAATAACAATGCTGTACTAAATCTTACATATTGCTCTAGAATACATAATGTGTTCATACCCTGAGAAATCTGATTCTGCAAGGACTCTGAAACACATCTCAATACTTACATGAATCCTTTAACCCTAGTGAGAAACGGCACCTGCATTAACAAGCATCCCTGTTGGGTAGGCAAGCAGCAGCATCTCCACTTTGCAGAGGAGGAAACCAGGGTGCAGGGACATGAGCTGAACTGACCATACTCACAAAAAGGTGAATAAAATAGATGTGAGCTGGAGGCACCTGTTTTGAATCCCACTGCCATAAGCACCGGTCACTTCCTTCCGGTGTTAAAGTAAAAAAGGGTAAGTTTCAGCGACGTCTGTAACGGAGCTTTGCGGTACAGCAAAGCTATAGAGAACAGATGCCGCATTTCCATGCAAGAAGGTTATGCTCGTCCGGAGCTCTTGACAACACAGAATAACTCACTTTCACATCTCACAGTACAATAAAACAGAAGCCTTAAACTTCCAATTCAGCTTTATAACGACAAATAAAATCAGGATCCTAGTTTGGGTTCCTGCAAGTAGAAGTTTGGTGGGCATCTTATGCCCACAGCTGACGGGCACACTGAAGTAGCCTGTACGGGTACGTAATATGTTGTTTTCTGTATCTGCATCCTGTACTGAAATTGTCAAAGGAAAATTGCCCCAAAATATCAAGCACCTTGTTAAAGTAACAAGATTAACTTTCATGAAGAATAATGTTTTTTCCTAGCTGTTATCATCTAATCGTCATAGGGACTACATGCAAACAACAAATAATTTTACTGATGGTATGACATTTTAACGATGGTTACTTTGTATGGATGGAAGCCCTCAGACAGAAATTTTATTATGCCCATTTCAATAAGCCTTCTCATCAATAAAAATCCATTGAGCTGTAGTGGTTTATTCAATTACCCAAGAGATGAATCCACATTGCAGAGAAGGATATATTTTGACACCCGCACAGCCACAAGTAAGGGAGAAGACAGGGCTGTCTGGAACAAAAGACAGCCAACCACCAAAGGGTTGAGTGTGCCACAGTCCAAGAGAAATGAAATATCAGAAATGAAGCAACTTGTTAATATCATCCAGTAAAACAGGATTTTAGGGATGATTTGCCCAAAATTTGTTGTCATTCAAAAGACAGTTGACTACCACCATGCTTTTGCTCTAGCAATGAACCACACTTGGTGGTTCACCTTCTTTTCTAGCTGTTCCTACAATGCACAAGGAAGTATACTCAGCTGGTTTCTAATTATTGGTGTGTTAAGTTTACAAACTGAAACCTTAGCTCTGCAGGGAGCATTTCCTTCACAGTTTATACCCGATTTACCTTGTTTACAGAAAGGTTAATTACCAGGGCAGGAGTTAGGACACATTCATATTCAGTCAAGAGTTTTCTTTACTGTCTGGCCAGGAGATGGCTCCATCTAGCCATGCCCAAAGGAGTTCAGTTTTCCTGAAGTTAGAAAGGGTCAACAACCCTCTAGGAAAAAGGCTTAACAGCTCAAATCTTTATTAGCTGTTGAGTGTCCGAATTTCAAGGACTCCTCGGGTGAGGTCTCAATTTAGTGCAATACCAAGAGGAGAGACATACCCAAGGATGTTTTGTCCTCAGATAACTGCCTCCTATGATGCTTAAACATCATGGAGCACTATAATGCAGTTACCCAGGAATGCCGTGAAATAGGATTTCACTGGTAAGAAAGCATGATCAGAAGTCAACTGTACTGAATTTAAAGTAAATGGAATTCATTAACTACTGATTTACAATTCACATAAATGGGTATGAATGTATACAGGTAAATGTATTTGAACTGAAGCATATGAGATTTCATCTAATGATTTTACAGGTAACATTGTAAAAAGCATATTAACCGATACATCTGCATGGGGGTTTTATACCGTAATTTTTACTTGTTAATGCTATCTTGGTTTTGCAGAGAGATTTTATATAGCCCTCTAGAAAGTAAAATGCTGAGAAGGGAGAAGCTGAACTTTGTTGTTTGTTTGGCAAAACCGATTTTGTGGGCTAAGGGACAAATGGCATGCACTCACTCTTTAACTAGAGGTGTCACTGCCATAATCTTTAACTAAGAGCAGCCACAGTTGATGGGCAAGATGCAAAGATTCGATCCAAAGTCTCTCGAAATCTATGAGAAATCAAAGACTTTTTCCATCCATCTTCATCACAGGCTACTGTATTGCTGATTGCTGCTGCCACCATTCTTACATGTGCCAAGCAACTTTTAAATTATTTGGGATTTTCAACACTTTGCAAGTTTTATGGCCCAAACACATATTCCTTACTGAGATGAAAAGCTCTGTGTTTTAGTGAAGGGTGGCATTAGAGAAGATTTCAGGGGCACATTAGGACAGATTCTGGTTCTCCTGGATCAGGTTTTCAAATACATGCATTTTTTAATTTATTTACAAAAAACAAGTATATTAAGTAAATAATTTTCTTCATTGTTGCCACACTTTTCCCCACTCTTTCTACAGCTAACTGACTTGAAATAGAAACATGCAATTATTTCTGTAAAGCTGTCTGGTTTTGTTTGCATTTTTGCTTCAAATGTAGAAGCAGAGAATAGAAAGTGCTACTGGCATAAAGCATCTTAATTCCATACCAGCACAAATTTCTGGATGATTCACAAGTTGGCCCTCCAATCCAGGAAAAGTTTTTTGGTTTGTTGTTGTTGGGTTTTTTTGGTTGACTTTTTTTTTTTTTTTTAAATATTAACAGTACAAATGATTCTGGGTATAGGAATGATTAAATCCAAATGCAGTTTCAATTGCAGGATAACGAGTAGCTGTCCAGCATCCCCATCACTACAAACCCGGCCAACAGGCTTCATCCAGAGACATCACTCACCCCGCTCCAAAGAAATATGGAGGTTCAGCCCTGCACCTTGGAAAGAATTACCTGAGGGCTGCAAACAGGGACAGAGGAAGGCTAGCTTACGTGAAGACATGGAAAAGCAGCATGCTCGGGACAAGCTTGCATCACAGTGTTTGCGAGAGAGAATATAAGTAGGCCATACAGTTACTTGGTGCCGCTCAGCGGAAAAAGAGCTACTTCAGAGTACAAAGTGCAGCTATAAAAACCACTCCTTACACGCTCTCCTATACTAAATCGAGCAAGACACGGCACGCTGGCTTAAGCTTAAAGTGAGCTGCGTGGTTCGCACTAGACAGCTGCTATTATGGACGTGAAGTCCTGAGGTGGCAAAGAGCACTTGCAAATGCCAAAAAAAAAAAAAAGACACAAAGCCTGTGGGAGAGCACACAGCTCTCTTACAGGATGCTTGACACATGCCTCTTGCTCAGCATAACAGCCATTTCTTTCCGTAGAGGTCATTCTGCCAGGTAGGTAATATCACACAGTGACAGATCAGCTACAACAGCGAGGGCTGCAGTGGCCAGGTGAAGTGTTCCAGTTCTGTGACATTAAATGAGACTAAAATATCTCAGTATTCTACAAATTGGGTCTCAGGCAAAGCAGTACAGCACAGACCCAGATATTTGCATTACAGTGTCAATACACCAAATTCAATTACAGACCAAAACAGTAAGCGATAAGCTAAAAACCAGAGCTCAAACAAGGGCGGGGGACGACACCCAACAAAACCCAAGAGACTCAGAATACATAATTTTTAAAGCGAGACATGCAAAATTCTGTGGTCTATTGAATTGGACTGATTGCAGCATAACCTTCTATCATCATTATGCCCCACTGTATATCAGACTACTGACGTGCTACTTATATTTCTGACTTCTACTTAATTCAGTCAAGTTTTGGACATTTCATCTAATTTATATTTGAAATTTGTTAGATTAACTCCCTTTGGGGGGTATAGTCAAATATTTGTACTGCATTGCAGTTAAAGGATTTATCTGCACATGTGAACAATATATTTTTGTATTATACAGATATATACACACACACCCCTCTGCTAACTTTAGTACCCAATAATATCTGTCATTATACTACAAAACAACACATTTGACATTAAAAGTTCTCTTCTCTTTCACAGAATATTCATAACGTTGGCTGGATTTTCTTCTGTCATATTAAAGTCAATGTTTCTCTTGGAAGCAAGAGAAGGGTTGTTTGACTAGGTCCTGATTGTCATAAGATAATGCAGGCTGTAGTACAGTTTCTTCATTTTTTAGCAAAAAGCTACAACAAACTTCCTTCAATTACAAAAAATTGCCTATTTCCCTACAAAAATAATAATAAAAACCCAATCCTTCCAAAAGTTAGAAAAACCCAAACAAACCACTTCATAAGACATAAGTTTGTTTTTTGGAATACCATTAATATATTTTCTTGAACATGCACTACAAGGGCTCTTCATCTTTCCTCTCCTTGCATCCACCTTGAGTGATCGGTCTTTTATGTTTGCCTTAAGGCTTCTCTTGCTGGTAGAAACTGCATCTGAAATTTCCACAGGCTCCAAATAGCAACCCAGATTCTGAGTACAAAAGGGAATGTTTTGGCATTCTAGTTTCTGGGAACAGAGTACTTGATCTCCAGTACAAATGAGAAGAAACTTGTAGAAAAACTCTGTAGAACTTTATCAGAATTTCTAATATGACAGCCTGCACTACAGCCCGTAACACCATTATGCTCCTGAATACCATGTTCTGCTGGCTCCCTTTTGGTACAGCTATTCAGAAACACTCTCTCCTTTACCTCCTAAAAGTTCTTCAGGGCTTCTCTTCAGCTTTTACCTGCAGTGGTGCCGGAAAGCAGCAAGTTCCACATTAGTGAAAAGTGACAGATATTGCAAGAAACTCTTCTTGTAACCAATACCCATTATTACTACCCTAAAATTTGTATGTAGGGCTTGCAGACATGTATTTTTCCTCTAGGATGACAGCTCCCAGAAAAAAAATTTACCAGAATATTTGGAATTTTAAAAATATTTAAGAATTTTGGATTTTTGAGATAACTTTATGAACAAAAACTGACACAGAATCATGAAATATCCCATGGAACTCTAACATGCTACAAGAATTGCAAATGTTATTTCTATTGCTAAAAGAGTTCACTGCACTATAATTGCAAATCGGAGTATCACTGCCCACCACTCTGCTTTAGATTTTATCTTCTTCCACTTAGAATTATAGTAATTTGCACTCTAAGTGTTATTTAAGAAACATGCCTTTCTGGCCAGGGGAAAAAAAATAATCACAAAAAGGAATAAATTAATACCAGCATGAGTTTTTTTTCCAAATGCACAGTCATCTAGACACTAAGTGGACTGAAACGCCACTCTGCCTGCTGCATGCCTCATTGGCGGACCAGAGCCATGAATGCCATGCTCAAGCCACAACATCAGACGCAACACCCATATTCTGTCACGACAACCTCCCCTACAGCCTTACACAGCATTACATGCCTTAACTCTACCGGCTTGTTCTGCCTCTCTTTGTAGCGCTCAGCTTCTAAAACTCTCCTAAACTGCAAGGAGAAAGCATTCTAGATGAAGCCTACCACAAAAATATCAACAGCCCTTAGTGTCTGCATGATAGTTATGACTTACCTAAAAGAAAAACAAGCAAACAAAAAAACCCAAAAACAATTTACTAATTTGTTAGCACATAAAAGACCCTGCATAATCCCTCAAAATTAATACAGCAGCCTAGCCCTCACCTCAAGACAAATTTTATCAGCTCTGTTGAAAACTTGCAACATCAGTTTTCTTCAAATAGCTTAGTATTTACGCACAGTGATGACTGTAAGCTTCCACAATGCAAAGCACAGCCAATGAATACCTTAAATAAAAAAATAATCTGAAAAATAGTTAACTAATTAATTATGTATTGGAATGACAGGAAAACAAATAGACCTTTTTGAAAAAAATACTCAAATTATGGCAGATGACTTGAAGGATGTCAGTCCACACAAAAATGATAATATTTGTCAACTTCATCTCTGACAAAATACAGTCCAGCAGCAATGTTAACCTCCCAGTTATGATGGACATAGTCATCTAACCCTGTTCTCTTGAGCATCATCTCTGCAAGTACAAATCCAATTCCCGCTCACTAAGTCAATAACATATTACAGTACAAATCCAAGCCTTGTGCATGTTGCTCTAAAAGAAAACACAAAACATTCATGATATTTTGACATCATACATTTACAGTGGAACTTTAAAATAAGTGTATACAAAGTGAATAGTAAAAGGCTATAAGCTATAGAACCATGTAATTCAAGGGCATTCTCTAGAAAGTGGTTTCTGGTAAAATTGAGAAACAGGCACAAATGTAAGAACAAATTATGATATCAAGTGGTCTACAAATAGAAAAATCTGTGGAAATTTATAATGAGAGTAATGATGAATGTACTCAGTGTTCTAGTTAGAGCCAAGTGGGCCATTTCACATAATGTTTTACAGTAAATATAACCAGGCTTTTATGCACTATTATTTTTATTCCCTGACATACAGGTACCCCTCAGGAACTGAAGTCTAAAACACCCAGACTCTTGGCTTGGAAACAGCATACATTTTTTATTTGGTGCTAGTTAGAATCTGACCAGAATCACAAATTCCCAAAGACAAAATGGAAATAAGAAAAACAATATGGGAAAGGAAAAGGGAAAAACCAGTGAGAGACATTCAAAAGAAATATGGAAGCATCACAAAAAAACTATGTAAAAGTCCAAATAAATTTCATTTGCTGTTTTACACTCCAGTTCTATAATTTATAAGAATCTTTGGCAACTCCTCATGTAGCATTTGTTTTTTCAACAGCTTGCATAACTATCTTCAACACTAACTAAATTCAGCCCCCTTTTACCCAGATCCTTTATGAATGTGCCAAACAGTTCAGACTTCAGAAGTCTCTGTGGGACCTCATTAAGCTGAAAAACTTTTGCAAGCAACAAGACAGTAACATCGCTGCCATCAAGGCAAACGTCAGGCAGGCCTGCAAGTCACTAGGAGGAGCTACTCAGCCTCCTCACCTTGGTGCACTTGACTCATGCAACACCTGTGGCTACAGACAGGACACAGAAGGAGCCCACACCACGTGGATGTCTACAAGAAACCGTTCCCCCTTGCAGAGCGGCTCACTAACAGCAGCCCAGCATTGCTGTCCTCCTTTGCTACCTCTGCCTCACGCAGAGCTCAGAGGTGGGAGAGAAGCATCTCGTTAAAGAGATGATGGTGCTGCATCAGAAGCGTAAGATCAGTCTGAAGAAAGCAAGTCTCTGACTCAGAGCACAAAGCTCCGAATGTCTAGTCCTCTAAACACATCACTGATTCTGATCAGCAGGCTTTCTCAACACAGACAACGCATACTTACTCCATCCTATTCTGAGAAGTGGTCCGACACCTTTGAACACCTTTTCAAGAAAAAATTGATGCAGAGAATTGGCCCAAGCTTTTTTAACCTTGGTTTGCCAAAATCATTTGCAACCAATTCCATTCTGGTTAATAGAATCATAGAAGTTGGACATGTTATCTATGAGTCCCATGGATAAATGCGTACATAACAAAGGAAAGAAAGCAGGATCTAACAGCAACAGAGACATCTCAATGGCAGAAACAGCTCAGGAACAACACTTCAAAAGCAAGATGTGCACACAAAAAATATGTCATATAAGTTCACAGGGTAAGACATTTCAAGCAACTCCAGCTGAAAAAAAAATATATATATTCAGCAGACTAATATATCATATTAATTCTTGCACTTCATTCAATCTGTAAGAATAAAAAATTTCCTAAAAATTAAGTAAAGCATCTTTTAACAGTACAGGAGAAGAACAAAGGCAGTATGCAGAGATTGGCACCACGCACTTCACTGCCCCATCTCCTGTCTCTCGCCTGCCACATGATCCAGGGTGAGGGGGCACCACAGATGTGTGTGTGCCAAAATAATGCAAAATAGTATAAGACAAAGTTATGAGAAAATCTTACCTGCAACATAGTCACCAAAGCCAATAGTAGTTAAAGTGATAACCACAAAGTAAATTGCATCTAGTGTGCTCCAGCCTTCTATGTGCTTGAATATAACTGCAGGAAGAGCAACAAACAGCACGCAGCCAAACAGTATGAATATTATTGTTGAAATTATGCGAATCTTTGTCTGACTCACATTCCATTTCTGCAAAGGGAAGGGGAAAGAGAGGGAAACCATCGTTAATAAAACTGCAGTACTGTACAGAAGCATCTATCATCCACAGTGAGCACTACGTTGCTCAAGAGGACAAACAGGAAAAATCAAAGCAGGGTTTTATTTTGAAAGTGTTTTCAAGGCAAACATGACTATCCTAGGAAGCATTTGCCAGCAGGAAAAGCAGAACAAGGGCGAACTCTTCTTGTGGCCATATTTGTGATCTGGCTGAGTGGCATGTGTAGCATGATCAGCTATCAGCGAATGCTAGTTTTGAGTGGGGGCCAGCTATTTGAGTGAGCTTCAAGTAGTGTTTGCACCTGCAATGTGTGTACTTTTGTGCACCCACAAATGACTGAATAAAAATAAAAAAAGGTGAATTGTAACCATACAGTTCTCTCTACTCAAGTAACTGAACAGAACCACAAAAGATAGAGCTGGAAGGGATGTGAAGAGACCTTTTCCAAACCTGCCCCAAGACAAAAACAACCCCACCTAAGCCCCTGCAGACACATCACTGGCCAGGCCACGTGTGATCATGCTTAACTGTTCTTGTCAAAGTTTTCCTAATGCTTAATCTGTATCTCACCTCCTTCAGCTGAAGTCTACTATTTATGATCTTATCCAAGGCAAACAAAAAAACTGCTACTTTTCTTTTTCCAGCAGACTTTTACAGGTGTTTTCATTCAATCCTATGTTCTTTAGACCAAAATAAATTGATTTCTTTCAGCCTTTCTTCACCTGTCTATTCTTGTTACTATCCCTTGGCTCCAGCAAATTAATCCATATTTCATTAGGTGTTGTACTCAAAGCTAGATATAAAAGAATACCACAAAATAGAATGGAAGGATCCTTTGCCTATTTACACGCCTATTTATACTTCCCACTATGAAGTATGCTTTTTCACAGCACTATGACATTAACTCATGTTAGCATATGAGCCCCTAGAGTACTCAGAACATTTCTACAAAATTGCACCCAGACAGCTGTTTCCCGATATGTAATTGTGTATTTTATTATTGCTTCATATAGTACTTGGAATTTGTCCTTCTTGAATTGAATCCTCTATATTCAGACCGTTCCTCAAAATTTTGCAAGATCATTTTGAATTGTAATTCTGTCCTCCAGCTTTCAGACCTCTCCCCAGCTTGAGATACTCTGTAGATTTAATGAACCAAGTCCTTTATCTGTTGCGTAAGCCATCAATGCTATCTTTTAAACTGTACCAAAGCTAGAACCACACCACTTCAAAGTCCTATTTGACATGCCCTGACAATCTGACATTTTTCCAAAGAGTTTTCCATCCACCCAAAGCATGTTGGTTCAGCTTAACAAGGGAATGCACAAAACTGGAAACTTTCACAAAAGGAGACGAAAAATTAAATGAGACTGTTCACAAGACGTGTTTTCTTGTATTTTAAGTTTGGTGCCTATGGAAATAGTGTTTTACAGTCAGCACGACCAAGGTCCAGCTTTTGTAACTCAAATCACAGTAGTAATTTGGGTTATGGCAACATGAAATTCCCTGCTCTGACCCATCAATGTCTCCCAGTTCTTTTTTTGGAAAACCAGTAAACAGAACAAGGGGGTGTTCCAACTGCCACGTATAGATCAGTCTTTTCATTCAGATATTGGCAAAAAGGGGCAAGATGCTGCTTTTTATGTTGGGGCATTCTTGGTGTAGGGGTACATCAATTAAAAAAAAAAAAAAACAAAACCAAACACAAACAAAAAGGAAACCATTACTCCTAAGAGCAACAGGCCGAGAGACACACAGATTGGTCTCAAAACTTCTGTACTTTCAAGCAAAAAAAAAAATTCAGTTATAAAAACCAGAAAGGATAAAAATAAAATGTTCTTATGGAATGTTCTTGCCTTTTTTTTTTTAGGCAAATCTCAATGGAAATGGATGTTATTCACCAGTACCTTGTCTGAACTTGAACTGATGTTTCAGAGTCAAAAATATCTGCTTTTTCTTAAAAAGCTTTCAAGCTTGTATTTACCTATTGCATAAGGCTACTCAGCACAGCCCCAGTTTACTTTGCTTCAGAAATAAAGCCATGGCAGACCCCTTCTATATGGAAAAGGTGTCCTGCTTGCAAGATTAGGGCTTGCTGCAGAAAAATAATTCTTTTAACATTTGCAAACAGCTACAAAGTCAGGCTGCTTACTAAGTATTCACTGGATATGACACATTCTACATATCAAAAAGACAAACGGTATTTCACCCATGTTTCAACATTTTGTAATAGTTAAACCTATAACATTTTAATAAAAGGTTAATAAACCACCTAAATAATTAATTTTATTAAGTTTCATTATGCCATTTATTCCATGCTTCAAAAATCTCAGTAAATATATTTTTAATAACTGCATAGGTAAAATAAAACCTTAATAGTTGTTTCTGTGTATGAAACGGTTATTTTTATATTATATAATTATAAATTAAGGTCCTCTGCCAGAATTCAAGGCATCTGGCTGTTCAGAACGACTGGCTATGGCTGAATTTTATCAGTATGTGCACAAGCTTCTAGCCCATATGACAGGTGAAGCCGTGTCACTTTGCATGAATAATTAAAGATTGGTAGCTAAAAAAATGAACAGCACAGACCTGAAGGCTGTGCTAAGCAGTTTAGCAGAAAAGGCTGGAAATACCTTAAACCACAGAACATCCTACAGCCTAGTGAGACCACAAAGAGGAGTCCAATGTCAGAGCAGCACCAACAGGCTCTGGACTGTTTAGGCTGTCCTGCTCCTGTGAATACCCAAAGCTTTAGTCACCTACAGACCCGTAAATCTGGAAATGTAGGTGTGTACAGACTGTAAATATTTCCTCAGGTATGATGTCACCTGAGTAGAGATTTTAAGAACTGTGATTTTAGAGACTAACACCAAATATCTTCTGTGAATCAGCTCAAAGTAGCAGCAGTAACTTCACACGTTACCCCCCACAGCTCCCCTCTTCCATCTCTCCAAGTCACTGATTTCCTATCACAATCTATATGAAAACCTTTAAAGGTAAACATCACAGCAAACTTAACAGTATTGTAAGGGCAAAGCAAAAAAAGTATTTTGGATCTTGTTCATCTTCCTAACCATAAATACTGTAAAAAATGTTGGGCTTCATCCAGTTCTCAATTAGAGCTGTTCAATAACATGTCTAGACTTCAAAGTTTTTCCTTCCTTTTGCTATACATGGTTACAATGATAAGCTATATCCTGGGTTTTTATAGACTTTTCATTTCACTTGTTAACTTCAAAGCAACAAGCAGCAAGAATAACAGATGAGGCAGTCAGTATACTCACAACAAAGGTATCTTCTACTTTGGCAATTCCTTTTCCAAAGATTGTCCCTAGTTGATCTCCAACACCAGCCAACAGAAAACCAAACAGAGGAATTCCCAATAAGGCATAGATGATACAGAATATCTTTCCACCTTGTGTGCGTGGGGAGATGTTTCCAAAGCCTAAATTAACAAACTTGAGATGTTCAAGAAGTTACATATATGTTACCTTACACATTTTAAAAGGACAGCAGGGACAGAACAGTTAAACACAGGTCCTTACTAGGTTAACCATATGACACAGCAAACATTGTGGAAAATCAAAGTGTAGGTCATACAGTCCTCTCTGAGCTAAAATTAAACTGCTGCACAATTCACCCACTTATTTTATATTGTATGTATACCTGGAGAATAAAAACTTTCCCAGAGATTTTTTTATTGTTGTTTTGTTGTTTGGTTTTGGGGTTTTTTGGTTGTTTGGTTTTTTTTTTTTTAATAAGCGACAGCTTTTCTTATCTATTACATGTAGTTAGTACCAATTGGTTAAGCTATGCGTTAGCCTCTGCTACCTGGAAATGTCCATTACTGGCCTCGTAATCAGCAGGCTGCAGTACCTGTCAGCAAGACACAATTATCTTTCAGATGTGCTGTGTTTCAAAGTGAAGCAGCCTGAAAAAAAACACCTTGGATAAGCAAAACAGGGATTTCTAGCATAAATGGGACTGCTTAGATAGAGTCTTCGTTATTAAAGGCTTCGGTTCTTTCAGTCTTGCAAACAAAGCTTAGAGAGACAGTTTACAGCTCACAGCTCTGTCCATTTGAAAGTGACAATCATTTTGTCTTCACTGGCTTGTGTAAAAGAGCACCTTGACGTGCCTGTGACATCTCAATTGCTGCTGGTGCACTTAGACCGGAGAAACCAAAATACAAAGGGCACCGGCCCCGACACCTGTGAAACCCCCTCCAATGCATCTCCCAGGAGTCGTATTTTAAGGAAATGGCAAGGTCCCCAAGGCAGAACCCTACAGACAAGTTTCATGAGCATCAGTCCTAATTCAAAAGCTTTTCCCCTCCAAAAGATCACTGATGTTTTGGGGGAGCAGCAGCAGTAACACCACAACATTTCTTACATTGTTTCACTTTTCAGCACAACAATATGCACTTCAAAGGAGGCCAGAGGAAGAACTTGTCAGAAAAACGTTTATTTTCCACAGAGAGAATAAACAAAATCATTTTGTTTGTTTTTGATTACATTTTGCTGGGAAAAATATCTTCCATAAATAAGAAGCAAGATATTTTAGCAAGTAATTGAGAAATTTGTTTCTTAGTGTCTTAAACTTAGCGTGAGATATGTTCCATATACACAAAAAACATTCAACGAAAATCCACTTTTCCTCTGAAAAAGCTGATAGACAAATATTATCAGCTCTATTGAGAGCTTGCAAAGTAGTTTTCTTTTTTAGAGCTCAGTATTTTTGCACAATGTGTCTGTAAGCTTCTACGATTTAATGAATATCTTAACTATTTACCAGAGTTCGTATTTAACCATTTGGAGCATGTTGATTTAACATAATTTTTCCTTTATGAAACCTATTATCTTAATTTTTGGTTCTGCTCTCATGTAGGTAAGCTATAACAAAGCTCTGTTGTCAAAACAGCTTCTTCCTTCCAGTACACAGGAGACAAAGCTGTCCCTCACTCAATTTCATTAATATAAAAATAGACACAATTAAGAATATATTTTATCCCTAGATACTTTGCCCCAGTATCAGCTTCCAGATAGTAATTGTGTAAATAATTAAAGTTGATAGAGTTCAGTTAGAATAAAAAAAAAGTTGATACTGAAATTTTCCCCAAATCATGACTAATAAAGCCTGTCAAACTAAAAAAAAAAAAAAAAATAAAAAAGTTACGGGAAATATCATCAATTACCAGTTCTGGAATCCTCCAGCTTTGTAAGTTTTCCCTCTACTAATATAAATGAAAAAAAGTCTGACTCTGGTAAGTGGAAAAAAGTGACAGCACTTTTAGACCAACCTAGCATCCTTCCCTAACCCAGAGCAAAGGCTAAAATTACTGATTGTTATAATTCAGGAAATTTCAACTCCACCGAGTTCTCTCTCTCCCTTCATGCATCAAGCAGAAGAGACCCTTGAGTTTTAAAATAAAATTAGCTCATCACCAACCAAAAAGGGACAAGCAGTCCCAAGCTACCCTGTTTTTATAAACATGCCTGTTTGTGCATCAACAGGAGCTTGAATAGTTCCAGGGTATAATTCCTGAGGGGTCTTAATGCAATTCAGAATCAGGGGTCTGGATAGACCAGAATTATAGAGCTTGTACTAGGGCATTTGGAAATAGCTTTTTTTTTGTTGTTTTTGGTTTAAGAACTGTATTTGCTTGCTTTACAAAAGCAGTGTCTTGTAATGGTGACAAAATACCAGCCCAGTGAAGCACACACCAAGCAGGCAGTTTGCTCTTGGCTTCATAAAGCAAACTGGCATTCTCTGTGCATCCCACAGCTATTACAGAGACAATTGCTGTGCAGCACACTTCTCATCTGCTGCTAATTGGTATCAGGACACAAAGTTCATGTTCAGCTCCGTGTATCCTCCTCCCTAAATCAGAGTCATGTCTTGCTCAAGAAAAGGATGTTATCTCCCTTCTACACTCGCAAATTCTTGCTTTTCATCCTGAAAAGTGACAAACGCTTTCTTCCATAAACAAGAAAGATCTTGTATTATTAACTATACTTTTTAAAAAATCTCACACGTTACTGGATAAAATAATACTCCCAACAGGTAGTAGTTTATCTCTGTCCAGACGCTCACTGCACATAATACAAACCATGGAGCTCTCATGATAGGACATGTAATTTAGTGAACTGATCTGCCAAGGGGTTTCCATCATACATAAATCATATTTCCTACAGTGTCATGTTTTGTAAGTCTGCTGCTGTACACCACAGCCTACTCTGGGTTACACAAGTTGTCCTTACATCCTACTCTCTCTGTTTCTCCGGTGAAAAGCTAATCCATCATTTATGCAATGGGAGAGGAAATGTATTTATATTTCATATGGTTGATGTAATTCCTGAGGGTTTTGTCTCAGAAAAGTATTATTGCTTGCTTTAAAAGAAAAAAAAAAAATAAAGAGGAAGAATTGTGCTGCTAGGTAAAACCCAAGGAAAACTTCATTTCGGGCACTGTGCTTGGAGAGGAGCACATGGCCACAGGAATGCCAGCCACCATGTATCCCTGTGCACCATGCAGCTCTTCTCCACATGCAGGGTAGGAACGCCTGGTACTGCTGCAGCATCCCCTGGCACGGTGTTGTCACTTCAGAGTTCCCACTCCTGCTCCAGGGGCCAGCACGAAGTCTGCCTAGGACTGACTGAGAAACCTCAGGGAATCAGGTTCTGCCACCTCTTCCCCTCCGCAAGCTGCTCGCCTCGAAGGGACGGTGCACACTGCAGTCCTACAGGCTGCCCCGGCGCCTCGGTTACTCTTCTCACCTTCAGCAGTCCTGTGCAGCTTTTCTATTCCTCTGTTTCTACTAAGCTAACTGATTGTAGTTCCTACAAATAGTTGGTTCCCCATTACAACCAATACACTTATTTTTGAACATGGAAATGAACAAAGCACTTGATTTAAATTTGCTAAATTTATCAGAAAGTTTCCGTCAAAGAGCTTTTAACCAACGCTATCTGCGATGAACAGCACAAAATTTAACTCACAGCACAGGACCAGTTTCACTCAAGATAATGCCAGTGCTGGTTTCAGACTGTCCTTCCCCAGTACACCCTCCCCATCTCGCTTCCTAGTTTCGCCAAAGCACGGTTCGCTTCCTAGTTTCACCAAATCCCTTTCATGTCCTGCTAGCTGCTTAGCATGCCTTTAATGCCCAAAGGACTTTGTGCATTTAGAATACGTTGTCTCTGACAAGCAGCTGTGGACACGAAATGCATTTTAGAAGGAGCTTCCAGTAACCCCTTTGTGAATTAAGAATAAAAGGCCTTTGTAAGTAGATTGTAACTAATTGCTCCATTCAACAAAATAACATATTCCATGGTTTCAGCTCAAAAACACTTAGAGCCTCCAAGTTTCAAACCAGATTCAAAGGGAAACCTAGTCCCTTTGGTCAGCAGCAGAGATGGAAACAAGGGTATGCTAAGTGAAAGGAAAAAAAAAAACGAAAACCAAACAAACAACTCAAAATGAGACGCTATAGGAACCATTTTTTTTCATGTTCCCTTCTTAAATGTATTAATGTATTTCTTTGAGGATGAAAGCGTCTGTAATACACTTTCTCACCTGAAATAGAATTGCTATTAAGCAGAAATTAGTAACTATGATAACTGCAAATACATTACTGGTTTTTAGCAAAACAATGTTTGAAGTTTGAATTCCCAGTTGAGCTCCCCCTCCCTGCTCCAACCCCATCATGACAAGCAATAGGTTGTATTGCAAATATGGAAAAGTTTGAAAAGCTAGAAATTCTCACACAATTGACAAGACACTTTTGTTCAGATAAGACTGTCTTTGTATTCGAACCTTCCTAAAAAGGAATAATGGCAATTAATTAAAAATAAAAATCTTATTTCTGTTTTAAGAAGATAAAAAGACCCCTTTGCTTTCTAGTTAACTGGTATCTCAGTCTTTCAGAAAGCTCTTTCAAATCCACGTTTTCAAAGTGGAGTTAGAAGAAGAGAGACTCCAAATTATTATATTTTCACAGAAAATTCCTAGACAACACAGAGCATCTACTGAAACTAGCTGGCTGCAACTAAGTATTTCTCATGTGAGAGATTATAGGTGCTTTAAGGAGCTCTAGGACTAGATTTTACTTGCAAAATTGATGGAAAAGTGTGTCACCACTTATGATTCATTTCTATCAAATAGCTCAAGTGGGATTAAAAGGTCTGCAGAAGGTTTGAAACATTTTCTTCCCAAACAAGAAAATGTAAATTCAAATACCAGTAACTATTTTCTCACTGGTTTTGACATACCTCAGATTACAGAAAACATCATTCATCAGGTAGCAAACAAAGGCAAAATTATACCAAAATAGTGTCCTACTTTGAGATATGAGAAACTACTTTCAGCTGTTAAGCTTGGGTATGTGGTCAATGAAACAGTTAAATACTGAAAGACAATTTGGTGAACATGCACACCCTTAATTACATGAAAATGGATAACAGAAACTTGACACTGAGAAGATTGCATAGACTTAAGAGGAAAAGCTGAGCTCCTGGCTGCTGAATCCCACGAGGATGGAGCCAAGTAACGTGGCTGCCATGCCCTCAGCTTCAGCCACCAGACACAGTGTGGGACTGGCAGCTGTTTTGCTGT
This sequence comes from Falco peregrinus, assembly GCF_023634155.1. NCBI lineage: Eukaryota > Metazoa > Chordata > Aves > Falconiformes > Falconidae > Falco > Falco peregrinus. The sequence goes on along the minus strand of NC_073731.1, from coordinate 23,373,135 downwards.
AGGTTAGCATCCACACTGACTATGCAGCTCAATTACAGTGATTACCCTCTTCAAAGGGCATACACACGTCTTGATACTGAATGCAAAATTGATTTTAAGACATCAAAGGATGCTTTTCCCAACCCCCAAGGAACCATCTGATGAAATCTTTATAAAAGGTACCTTGCTGAATTTCTAGTAGCTAAGATGCTTTTCCCTTTTGGATCACCACTTGGGCTCAGGGGATTACCCTTTAAATGCATGCCCGCCCACTAGTGCCAAGGCAAAGATATACACTAACTCACAGATAAATAAGATATCCCTTTTAGCTAAAATAATGGGCTGGACATCATCATTAAACAAAAAAGCAGTATATGTAACCATAATGGCTACATGGAAATCTCTGCATGCACTGAAGAAATACTAAAACTTGCCTGTGTTTTTACACTGATCCCTTTTCCTTTCCTCCTCTTCACTCCATCCTACACTGAAGTTTGACATGCTTCTGTATGCTTATGTCATGTACTTAAATATTTATTTTTACTTAAATATTCCTGAACACAGTGCAAGAGAATTTGAAGGCTGAATAAGGACAAAGCCTTTCAGATTTCAAGTTTTTTTGCAAGATTATTCAAGATTCTGCAAATCTGAATACTTGGATGAATAGAATATGAATACCCTTGCAGTGAAAGCACAATATTTCTGTGTTACATATATACATTAATTCTTTCACACATGCACATACTACAGGTATACCTTACAGCCATCGCTCACAAGCCTGTGGATCTCATTATGAGTATGCAGCCAGTGCTCCTCCTGCAGTTCTTCAATTTAAAGGTTAAATACTTTTATATACATGCAAGTGATGAAATTGCTGCATTAATCTTGCCGAAGGGCTGTGTGCAGTAACACAGAGGTGAAGGTACCTCTGTTTTAAACTGTGGTCTGCTATCAAACTGAAAATCTCTGCTTTACTAGTCAGGCGTAATTTCTTTATCACTTACTATAGCTCCTAGAAGCCAATTGTTTTTAATAGTTTTACCCAGTCATTTGGGAACCATACTGTCACAAAGTACTGCCATCTACTTAGTATCATTGCTCAGCACAGCACTCCCTTTGGTATTATCTGAATTCTAACCTACAAAATTCTGTTTCTTAGCACTAGTCCATAATTCAGTGTCACAGAAATGTCAGTATATTATTTTGAGATTGTAATGTTCTGGCTCAAGCCTGAAGAGAGACGTTTTATTAAAAAAACTCTCAATTACCAATACCTCTTTTTCAACTATGAATAAGAACAGGAAAACCTAGACTGGCATTAATAAAATGTGTAATAATCAAGAAACAACAAGGCAAAGACTGATCTCCTTTCGGTGGTTTCTTTTCATCTGTGTTCTGTGGGAACAGTAATCAAATCAATAAAACTTCTTTTAAAAGAACAGGCTATAAATATTCATAGAAAATAAGTTTTCTTCAAGTCAAAGGGCTGTGCTGGAGAGGTGAAGGAGCACTGTAAGGAAAGTCTCTGTACGGCTACAGAAGCTGTTGCAGTATTCAATAACTCACATTCAGTTGCTAAGGCAATATCTCCAGGAACTGGGTAATAATTGTTAAAAAGACTTAAAAACTTAAACATCAATTCAGATAGCACTGCTGCCAAGAACAGGTTCTTCATCTCATTCAGCTGTCACTTTGCCCACCGATGAGTAGCTACTTCTCATCAGTAGTAGGACTTCTGTCCCTTTTTCGGATATTTCACTGTTTTCTTGTTATGGCTTGCATTCATGTTCCTTCTAATTCTTATTCTAGCAAAACTGAATCAGCTCCAAAACCCAAAAAACTCCCACTTGCTTTTTTTCCTTGAAGTGAGATTGCTCCATGGGAGCAAGATGCCTGGCTAACACAGCTAGCAAAAACAGAGTGTACTTTAAAGAAAAAAAAGTTAATAGCTCACAGTATCATGAAACTTTTACTACCCACATATTCTTATCAAGTGTAAACATGTATCAAATGTGACAAAGTGACATTCATCCTGCACCAAGTCATGAACAATATCAACATGCAGATAAAATACATTGATCCAGGTGATCCGCAGAAAAACAAGAATTGTTAATTTTAGACATACTGCCAAAAACAACCTATGACCAGTTTTTCTGACACTGCAACTATGATGGAGATCTCAAGTAACTGTTTTCAAAAGTTTTGTGGCTTTCTTAATAGCTTTCCTTTTTGTTCCCTCTGAGAAACTGAAGGAACAGGTTTGGGTTTTTGTTTACAAATAAAGCAATCCTTGGTGCTTGGTAAAGCAAGCTCTTGCTGGCCTCTCCATCCCAAATACAAAGCAATCCACATGCTTTTCATTAGAGTTTAAAACTGCCCCACCTGTAAATGTTTGTCATCCCTACAAATAATAAAAGATAGCAAAAGCATTAGCAAATTAGAACTATGGCAGACTTACAGCAACAAATGAGACATGAACAGTTAGAATACGTCAAGTCTCCAGCACTTGCCCTTTCTCTCTAGCAGCGCTGCTATTCCCAGAGGCGAGGGCATCCAGTTTCTTTCGTGAAACACATTATGTGACGAGACAGGTATTCTTAAACACACCCTGGCTTCAGTGAACTCGACAGATTTAAAACAAGAACTAAAAATCCCATAACACTACAATCGGCAAACTCAGACCTCAGGTCCTGTTAAGCAGATACAACTGGCCAAAATGAATGCAGGTACCTTGATCTGTTAGGTAGGCCACAACTTTGTGGCTTTAAATTATTCTTCATGCATCCCAACTTCATTTAAAAGACCTTTCGCCAGGTCAGTATTCAAAAATACAAATATTTTGCCTCATCAGTTTTCTTTCTGTACGTTCTGTATCTGTTAAGCTACATGTACATAGACCATATATCCAGATCATTTATCCTGACTGGCAGAGAAATTCTGGGGCAGAGCACGCAGTCCAGGGGAGATGGGAGGCAAGGAGACTGCCAGGAAAGAGAACCTCCTCCTTTGCACCTATTTTAAGTACACAATTGCTTAATCTTAGTAAGACAGGTAGGAGGGAGGGCTCTTCAGGAGGAAATACATACCTGAACACTCACACACGTTATTCTGCGCATAATGTCAAATAGCTGAGTATTGTATTACTAATAAAAATGCCTCGTGGTGTAGTTAGTCCTAACAGATGCCAGCATTTTAAGAAACACAATTTCTTCAAAAGAGTTACGGTTACAAAAAAGAACACTACCAAGTTTCTAAAAAAAAAAAATCTCTGAAGATTTTTAGTCATAATATTATTTTCTCCAAAAAGAAAATTAGGGGTTTTGTCAGTGAGGCTCACCATCAAGTATCTGAAAGTGTGAGGTCATTCTTCTATTTCTCATTTTCCTTTTTTTTTTTTTTTCCCTGAAGCAATCTTTACAATTAGGACTAACACGGAATCTTAAAAACAGAAAAAATGAACCACTATGCATAAATAATTTTTACTAACTTCACATTTTGGCTTCTAGCTACTTATGTGTAATAGCCCTGATTCAGCAGAGCAAGTAACGCGCTTAACTTTAAAAATGCTCAAATTAATCTCTATTCAGGTAACATTTAAATACCTGAAAGCAGACTCATTCTGTCAGCATATGCACCTGCAAAGATGAACATACATATATACTTTGTCAAATGAAATTCTTAACAAATTTTCAATTGATTTTCAGCACTGTCATGATGTGGCAGAAATCAATCCTGGAAATCACACTGTCACCAGCTCTTTAATTTCCCCGAATTTCACACTATATATGAAAACTCTTTTGTTATAATGTCATTATCCAAGCAATTGAAGAAAGTGCAATTACAAGAATGCAAAAATACTTAAAATCCTCCAAAGGAGCAAGAATTAATTTCTGCTTCCACAGTTTTCAGTGACTTAAAACTGTGCAGGTGTGTGGGTTTTTCCTCTGCAGTGAGTGCTTCAGCAGAAGGCAGTGGCGGACGAGCATTCTGTGGCTCACCAGCATCCTACCAACCCTCAGTACAACCCATGTCTTCACCCCAGCCACTTGGTGAACTATTACTATGGACATGGTCACTCGATTCTTTGGCAGACAGCAGTCTAAATATGGGGTTTTATAGAAAAGAATAAAGATAAATTTCTCATTGAAGTATGCAATTGTAGCCAAAAGTCCCTAACAGAGCAGTAATTGAATATAAAATTGCCTCTGTGCATGCTGTAAAGCTATTAAAGATTACTGTCAAGCAGTGCAAAATAAATACCAAAGTTTGTACTTTTATTACACTAAGATATTTTGGTTTTACATCCCCAGATTGCTTTCAAAAGAAGTTGGTGTGGTTTACTGTGGACAGGAATTTCAGTAAGTAGCAAAATCATGAGCAATCATTTCCTCCACAACTTTCTTTGAATACACAGGCTACAATTTTACTTGTATCTCAAATTACCTCACCTACACACAGGGAAATAATTCAAAATGGAACAGAATCCTTCACGAGACAGAATAAGGCTTTCAGCTAAAGCTCTTAAATTTCCATAACCTTGCATTTCAGTTCACGAGTGGAAAAGAAACACTAAAATAAATATATATATGAATTCACCATGTGTAAAGATACTTCACAAACATTATTTCACTACTGTGCCTACCCTCCAAAGGCCTGAGTTGGAACACAAATAGCTAAGCTAGACTAAGCCATCTGACTCTACAAACTCAGCTTTGAGTCTTGCTTAGACTATGGGATACGTATAGTCTCCTATTAGCAGGTGTAAAATACAGTCTCAGTTAGACCAAGCACACCAACCAAGAGCTAAAAAAAAAAAAATAATCATTTGTTTATAAGCACAGGGAAAATCAGAAGGCAAATAGCTTGAGAATCTGAAATCTAAAAAGCTCAGATTATCAGCTCAAACTTTTAATGCTCCTCTCTCTCATGGCTGTGAGGCACAAAGCACAATGCATCTCTTCCTTGGTCTTCCCAGAAGGCTTCTAGGTACTCCCCAACCTTAGATCCTTGTGGAGACTATCAACCTACTGTCCTATTTAAATATGAACTACCTGAGGGTATTTCGTGCCCTGCAGGGTCGAGCCCTTCGGTTTCTCCATCCTTTGGTGTCTGACAGTAAACAATGATTCAGGGAAGATGCCAGAAGCAAACCAAGCCCTGGGCTGCCTTACGCTGCCGCATGGTACAGTGGAATTGGAAAAGCAAAGAGCATCAGCTCTGGGGAGTGCATGCTGCTGCCTTTCAATTTAGAAGTTTTAGGTTTAATGCACGCAGGTTTGATCTAGTTCCTACTTTGAACATCTTCACCCATATGCCACTTTTAAAACACAGAAGCATCAATTTACTTTTTCCTTTGTCTCTCCTTAAGTGTCAGTACGTCTTGTAAAAGCAACAGCTCCCTTTTCATCAAAAGCACAATATCTCTTTGAACTGAGAGACAAGGAAAACCATCCCCTGAATAAAATAATATTGTTTCTCTTCCCCTAAAATATGAATAGAGATACAGACAGCACAGCAGTTATGCAAGCTAAGGACTGTAGATCTTAATGACTCTTAAATAGGACTATTCCTATGAGCAGAGGACAGTTACATTAATTAAAGTGTACCCCATGCCCTTATTCCACCTTAAAAATTAAAAGAAGATGGAGGTAAGGAGAGTAACATTCTTAATAGCATTTCAGCAGATAGAAAAATTAATATCAATATTGTTATTATAGTATTCTAAAACACATTGCAGAAAAGAATGTTTTAACTAACCTCACTAAAGGTCACTACTACTCCATTACTATCAGAAATAAACAAATAGTAGCTCAGACTTATCCATAGTTATAGGGAAAGATTCAGTGTTTCAGCTCCTATGAATTCCGTATTTCTTTCTCTATACAGGATTTTTTCCTGAAACATAGCGTAGGGAATTTTAAATTCCATGCATATTTTCTATTTCAAACTTGAGTGACTTCCAAGAAAGAAACCTGTACTCATTTTCTTTAAACGTATTTTGCCCTTTCGCACAGAAAATTTGCCAGAAAACATTTAAAAGTTTTTTTACAAATATTCTGCATCAGTGTTCATAAACTGACTTTGAAGATCTGAACCAGTGTTAAGTTTAAGCATGTTTTTATTCCTTTGGGCTTTTAAGACACTCATGACATTTACATATATAGTAAATATTTGTGTGACCAAAAGCTAAGTTGTCATTTGTAAGCATTTCCGTTCCGAACAGGTATTTGTCCTTATTTCACATGCCGTCCTGACAGGATAACATGAAAACCTACCCCATCCAAAGGTTTCTATTTTTATTTAGGAATACATGATCCTGAAAAATCACACCAACCTGAACAAGACTGTCCATACTGAATGGTTTATAAGCAGCCAAATGCTGCAAATTACTTTCTTCAAATTTTTTGGCAAACAACTAATTTTGCAGAAGCCTGCATAATCACAGGGAAAACAAACCAAAGAAAGATACATACATATACACTTTCCCCAATCCATATGATTTTCTTTACATTCAGCTTAAACAAGGAAATTAGAGTAGCTAGCTTGTGTTCAAATACATGAACAAAATCGCCTCCTATTTCATTTATATGGAATTACCACAGAAAGATTACTAGTCAAAATATTTTGTAACTCCAGCTGCTTTTGCTTACAGGATCTCATTTTCCTCAAGTAAACAGAATGGAACCTAACTGGGATGATAACTGGAAAAACAAGGAATTTTTTAAAAAAATCCCACTCAAAGCCTAACTGCATTTGTTTAAACTACAACTGTCTGATTCTACCGGACAATATTCATGACAGCACCATAATACTCTGGTTATAACAATTAATTTTACAGCAAGTAATTAAGCTATCAGAAACTGAAGCCTAATGATTTTTAGCTTGCTTTTAACCAGGACTTCTTTTCCGGGACCAGAAATATTTGTAAGAGCAATCTGTGTCAGTTTGGTATCTCACAGCTTCATCTGTCAACACAAAAATGGGAAACAAGTTGTTGCCATTTTCTTTTTTCAGTGTAGTTCTGTGACTCTTGGTAGAAAATGAACCATCGAATGAATTGTTTATGTTTACACAAACAGATGAAAGCTAAATTTTCATATGTCTATTCATATTCCCGAAGACTCAGTGGGATTTATTAGTGCAAATCTTTTGATTCCCTTCTTTAAATGAGCGCACACAAATGTTACAATATTTATCATCTGGTATTTTAAATTTTTCCATACACACAACAAAATTCTTTAGGCTTTCAACTGGCTTCTAAGATATTTATGAAGTTTCTATCACATCCCAGGTGTTAAAGTTGCAGTCAAAAGAACTTATGCACCACGTATTTCTCCGGCCCCCCCCCCCCCCCCCCCAAGTAAGACCACAAAATTAACTGCCTGTGCTTCTGTGGTCCAATGTACAGTAGCTCAAATCAAAAGGACGAAACTCTGGGACCTAAGGGTTTTCCACACTATGGTTCCTGAAATTAATCTAAAGTAGTATTTTAGTATTCAAAGCATAAAAAAAATGTACTGCCACCACAAAAAAAAAGGGGGGGGGGGAAGCATTCCATACTACAAGAATTATAAATGAATTAATGGCAATAACAGTTCTGCTGCTGTTGGGGATTTAGGTTATTTGGTAGCTACCTACAGCACTTACATACAATTGTTTAGAAAAAATATTTCTCCGAGTATTCATAATTTTAATGTATGTAAGTTTAATTTACATGTAGATCTACAGTTCAGAAGGGTCAAAATAGATAAAAAGTTTTGAACAGAAATAAATGCTTAAAGAAATGTTCTCAAAAGAAATCACAGAATGACAGAACGGGTTGAATCAGAAGGAACCTTAAAGACCATCCAGTTCCAACCCCCCTGCCATGGGCAGGGACACCTTCCACTAGACCAGGCTGCTCAAAGCCTCATCCAACCTTTTTCTACTAGAATAAAATTATTATATATGCCTTTTAGAGGAAGTCACAGAAGTAGAGTTGAATGATCCAAACCTGCCTCTAATTGGAATAGCCATTATGCAAATAAATAGACATAGGATTCACACGCAGCCACACTGAGGAAACAGAGCACATACAAAGACTCTACGTAATAATATCCTATTCCTTTAGTGTCTTCAAATATATTCACGTAGGATACAAGCACACAAAATTAAGTGCAACAGATGTGCCTTTCCTTTTTGCTACTCACTTCAAGAAAATTGCTGCAGTCATTAGCTCATACTAAAGCAAAGTGTTCCAGAAGTACGGTAACGCTTATTTTCATGAACGCATACTGCTGTGTTTATATTTAAATAAAGAAGAAATGCCCTTCCAAAAAGATATTAAGACTAAGCTTTGAACACTGCCTTCAGGATCCACACATACAGGTTAGAAATACATGCAGACAATAATGAAAATAGACCAAATCATGAGTTTGCATACAAAGACTCAGTCCCGTATCTCTTGAAGTGAAAAAGGAATGAAATTTCAAAAATCAGAATCCTCAGTGTAGGGACATAATAACTCTCAAAAAAACATGTACCAGACACAGAGTTCTGGAAGTGAAATTTCAAGTTATTATGATGAGATGCTTAAGTACTTGGACATCGTAAGATGCTGATTATGAAACACATAAATCACCTCCCTTATCTAGAGAGGATTTTTGCCAACTAAAAGTACAAATCAGTTACACAAGTAGTTTAACAATTTTCCACAAATATCTCTAGAAAATTAATCTAGCTTTGAGATTAAGTATATTTTTAGATGGGTACTGACAAACAAAGCAAGCTAGAACTATTTTAATTATACATATAACCATCTCAAAACAGGTAATGCCCCTCCCAATTCTTTTCCAGGTAAAGAACATACTGTGAACTGGAAATAAGTGTATTCAATACTACAACGAGAGCAACTGGCTCTATATACCACAATTCTTTCCCTGAATATCTTAAAAAAAAAAAAAATCATCTACTGCATATGACTAAACCACTTGATGCTACATCTTCTATCCTGAACAATAGCCTCCAGATGCTCATTTTCATATATCAGTAGAAGAAGTGGGGCAAAAAGAAAAATAAACCTGATTTTTGCATTGCAGAAATATAATCTGTGTCCGAAAGAAGCTGGCATAGAGCTTTTCAGCACAGCCCTCTTCAGCTGAAAACTACATTGTGTGTTTTATCTGTGTCCTACAACCCTGCACTCAAACTCTTGGTAAACACTACAGAGTCCTAAGAAACATCTAATGCACAATCAGTCTTTCCTACAGCACTTGATTTTCATGAACTGAGAATCTAGAAACTACTACATAAACAGAACACTCAGTTGAACAATTTAGGCTAGGAAATGCAGGATTCCACGTAAGATCCACAAAACCAGAAGTTTTCTACAGTCATTATATCATCTTTGCACATGGCAACATTTAGCCAACACAAAAAAATTATTTTCTTATTTGTCATTAGTATTTTAGGATGCAGGCTGCCTGGAACAATGGTGGCAGACTAGGAGAAACTAGGGCAAGTGATAGAAGAGTGAAGGAAGCTCCAATCAAATTTTTAGCACTGCACAGAAAATATGCACGTTTCTTAAAGTGGCACATTTCCCTTTTACTATCTCATTCATTTTAACCCCTACCACACTCAAGCTGATCCGAGAACAAAGATGTCCTTGCAAAATTATTGTCACGCACATGGAAATGTCATAGCTCTACACTGGATATATACCCTGACCTTTGGACAGTCGTGTAATAAAATTAAGAATATAAATTATAATGCAATTTCTTCCTTAAGAGCTCCCTGATGAACAAAACCAATTTAAAACCCCTCCATGTTGTTCACACACAAAAAGAAAACCAGACACCCTGCTAACTCCATTCCTCTTCTTCAGGGAAGCCACAGGAGCGTGTCACTTTTTTCCTCCCACTGTTTTTCTAAGCAGGCACAAACAACAGGCCTAGTCATTCACCATCCCCCGGGTTTACCATCCACATAAGTGTGTAGTACCACTAGCCCTGTGTTGTTTGTAATCTTCTATTATGAAGGAGGAAACTGCATCTTTTAGCCAACTGATACGAGGTGACCTGGCTGAGGAGGCTCAAAACAAGGAAGAACATGAACAGCAGAAAAGAAAAAGGCAGAAGTGTGGTTTTTTTCACCCACAGCTACCGAATTAGCTTACTTTTATTTGCTCCCATTCTCTTTTCACAACATACCCTTCAGTGAAGGTTGACAAACTCTTGAGCCTCACAGAATTTAGCTCTGTTAAAGCAGAGACCAGGATCCAGAGCTCAGCCAGAGGCTCTGACTACAGTACCAATACTCTGCAAAGTTCCTAAGACAATATCTTATAAAAGCTGGATATATTTAGTTTTTCTACCAGAGATTAGACCTGCATAAGCTAGAACCCTGCTCAGGCTCCAAAAATTCCTGAGAAATCCCTTAGAGATGTTACAGAAAACCTCACTATTCTCAAAGGGACTGATAATACGCATTTAGGCTCACTCCTGCTATCACTCAAACAAAAAGCCTCCCCAGACAGTCAAGCTTAGCTGTCAGTCAGGAACTTCACAAAGAACAAAACTGCAGAGCACAGAGCACCACAGACCCCTTCCCACCAGGCAGGGAAGTACCAGGACAAAGACAGGACCAAAAGTGTCACCACATCACCACCACAAGCTATCGAGTCACACAGCCTTGGTGCAGCCATTCGACTGTGAAGCCATCTGTCACCCCAGTTCAGACTGAAACTGTCTGAAAACAGAAAATACCTCTGCAGATAGCAGAGATTTTAAGTCAGTGTCTGCTTATATACTGGTTGAGGAGATCATTTGTATCTTTGCATCCCAGAGATAAAAACTTCCAATGGACATAATACAGCAGTTACCAAGGTCCATCAGCTACATGTAAAGTAACACTCAAAACACCACCCAGAAGGATATCTTGGGTATACAATTTATATATGAGAGATGCAATTTCTCACAGCTGGTCAGCCTCTCTCCTCTTCCCATTAATTTGAAGAGAAATCTCTGCATGAACAAAAAGTTATTAACAAACTTACTTGTCTTCAGGTGGGGAAAATAAGCGATTATTAAAAGGTAAAGCCAGGCACTGCTTGTCGAGATGCCAACATACATATATTTAAAAGATCTTGATGCAAATACATATGTGTAAACATATGTTCATACCTTTAAACACACCTTATTTGTGCAGTTCGAGAATGAAGAAGCTTATTGTACACAGATTGTGTTATACTGTGCTTCCTACTTCGTGGCTGAGCCATGGTATTGCGGCCAAATACCAGGAAATCTTCATATTCTTACACAGAACAACACATATCCTTCTGGAGGTCTTCTGGTGCTCCAGTTAAGTTATTTTAACCCTCATCAGATCTGAGCAAGCGGAGGTAAGTCATGGGAACAACTGTGGCTGCCCTACAGCACAGCTACCAGGAACTAAATTGCTCCCCTATTAGAACAGGTAAGGGAAAATCTCCAGTGCCTCCCAGTGCAGAACCACCTCCCTAGGCTGGACCTGAAACCTTTCTGCATTGTCGGCAGGGACAGTATACGCAGTGCTCGAAGATCTGACCTCAGCATCTGTGCATCGTCACCAGTTTTGAGTGGGACTTCAGTGGAAAGTGTCCAAAACACAGGAAGCGTGGGCAGCAGCTGAGCCATTGGTGAAGTACACATTAGCTGACTGCTGAACTTACATGCTTTAAGGAGACTGAAAGCCAGGCAGTCTATAGAAACATATAATTTCTATGAAAAATAGAATTTTGAAAGGACAAGAATTGGGAGAGAGGGCTTCAACCGTATCAAAACAAACTCCTCAGATTCCAATGTGTAGAAGAGAAAACTAGAATGGCATAGATCTGAAGAAATATTAAAGAATACATAGCCAAGTAACCTAGAGGTAGTTTCAGTAAAACTGTCTTTACACTGGACCTTGGTGGTATTCCCCAGATTGAAGGAAAAAAATTTAAATACTGTTTTTTCCAGTGTATTTAAATTAATTTCTATTAACATTACCAAAGAGTGCCTCACAGGAAGCACAAAATGTCATGAGTACAGAAAGACTTCAGAAGCATATGCCTCTACCGCAGACTGAAAACAGAAGACTAGAAAAAATCTGGGGTTAGACGTCCCTGAACTTGCAAATACTGGATCCAGCACCAGGCATGTCTCGCCTTCTCCTAGCCCCAAAACCATCCCTTGCCCACAGGAGTTATCCAAGGTCCTGGCCCACAGAGAACCTCCTTGTGCTCCCTCAGGTCAGGCACACACACAGGTGTTTTTGCAGGCTCAGGACCTAACATTTTCACTACACCCCATAACGCACATGCATTACTTTTCAATGTTCATGGGTGGACATGATTCCATCCGACTCATATATAGACTTACCAGCCATATGCATCAATACTGTCAAATCTGCTTTTCTCTCCGTAATCTTCAGATTTTCATTTCCCTAGAAATTTCTTTGTGATTTAGTATTTAGCTACAGTGTTAATGATAGTGCCATATGCAATATGTTATGTGACAGGTTTTTATCACTATGGGTTCACAACTGGACTAGCCCAAAAACGAAGCTTTTAAAATGTTCACGATAAAAAGCAGCAGCTCCAAATGATGCCACTTGCTGTCTCAAAGCCCCTTCCTCATTCAAATGCAGGCTGCTGCCTTCCCGGGTGAGGTGTTCTGTTAGTTCTGCAAGTTTTTTAGTTCAGGTGACTTCAGAGGGAGGACAGGTGGAAAAGGAGACAGGAAAGTGGGTGTAGATGAACCCGAGATGAAAAGGATGTTAAATAGGGAGAGAAGGCATGAGTGCTGGGGAAAGCAGCCAGCACAGGATGAAGAACACCCACTTGGGCTTCCAGAGAACTCAGAGGAACATCCCAGCATTGATGCTTATGGTAGGTGTCTCCTCTACAATTTCTGCAAAGGCCACATGCCAGGGAGAGGCATAACACCCCCACAGCCAAAACATACTTCACACTATTCTGTGTCCAGTGATCCCTCATCAATAAAGCATTCACCATCCCAGCCACTTTTTCAGCTTCTCCTGCTATGATGTTTTTGGTGTTAGTTAATAAGCAGATCTCTGTGGGAGCATTTTCAGAGAGGATGGCAGTTGAAGTTCTCATCCACTCCGTGTGACTACTTAGCAACACGCTGTTCTAACAAGCATCTGGTAATCCTTCACGTCTTCCAACAGCTTTCAGTACTTCATTCTTCTATCCCATCATTAGAAATAGGTGCTTTAAGCAGATCACAAAAATTTATCTTCTGAAAAATCCTGAACTTTCTGCATATGGATGAGAATGAAGTAGTTCTATCTTTACATCCAGCACACAAACCATCTTTACAACTGGCAGGACTATATGGCCAGCCAATGGAAAGATGCCACAACATATTTATTGCCCTTCTGAAACACATCACCAGGATGTATACTCAGCAAAGGTATACTGCTCACTGTTGCATGCATCCAGGCTGACAGCGAACTCACACGTGCCCAAGACTGGCAGGCTGCTTTCATGATGGATAACATTATATATTCATATATATGCACATTCATTCACACGTCTGTCAAAGAGGGTTCACGAAGCACCACAGTATAAAGCTACCCAGTTAAACGTGACAGGTCTGTTTCTCTCAAACACAAAATTTCCTGATGTTAATAAGAGATCAATATGGGTCCCATTGTATCATCCATCTCTGTTTTATTGCTAGTTCTAGGGGAATGCCCTTGTGTTCTTTTCTTTGATTCCCACCTCTACTGCCCCATCATAGCTGCAGAGAACAGGACTAGACTTGTTCAGCCAGCCAGAACCTGAAGAAAGGATGTCACTAATATAGAAGCCAATGTATTACAAATTATTTTCTTGACTGACAAATAATTTTAACTGCTTCATTACCTTTTATGAATCATATCTCTGAATTAATTTATTCTACATTTGATCTCTTATTTTCAGCACATTTTGGAAAGAATTATTATTTCTAATTAGTCTCTGTAAGTTACCACTCACAGAGAAATATTAGGCAACCACTAAGGTTGAGGTGTTCTAAATATCAGGCATAAAACATGGAGGGGGGGGGGGGGGAAAGAGTAGCACAGATGGGTCTTTACACTTCCACTGTCAGTTCTGCACTTGGTATTTGTATGATGATCCATCAGCACATCATTATGGAAATCTCATTTTAAAAGCTAAATGAAAACAACAAACATTTTAAAATGTTTTATCACAAAAGCAGAGACATGAGTCTAAATATCTACAAGATAGTTCAAACGTTTCATAGAGAGGCCTAATAATAGTTGTTTTATAATCAGGATGGTAGAAGAACATAATTGGGATAAAATGATAAAAAAGCAAAATGTTTTGGAGTATTGAATACTATTACAAAAACTACAGCATTTTGGGTAAATGAGGCCTTCCTCAGCTCTGCCCACAAAGCTTATCTGTTCCTCCAGCTGTTTTGAGTAGCTCTGTTAAGATAGTGCCTTTCCCTACAAATCATTCCTCTTTTTATAAAGAGGTAATCACCTGTTATTGAATTCTAGTTATGTTATAGTCATTTTTCTCCATCATAATTTGCTGTGGTTTTATCAATATGTAGTAAGACTTGCTCATAAAAGAAGAAATCCCTACAAAACACATTCTTCCAAACATAATAGATCACCAAGAAATAGCGATCATACCCTACTACAATCTACTCCTCCATACAGCCACTCCCAGTGGTCTTCACTAGAGTCATCTGAGAATGATTTTAAATTTAATTTTAAATTCATTTCTTTAATTCCCAGTTTCTTTCCTGTCTACCTCTCCTTCCCTAGTGTTGTTACTGACATCAAGGGTGAATTTTAACTTTAAGTCTCTCTAGTGTACAGGATCTAATATTTTCCATACTACTTTATCATGTAGGTTCATCAACCTCACTACCCACCAGGGGCAGCTGCCAGAGCTGGTAACTTCAAAGGGTGGCAGAACATCACACAACATAACACAACACATCTCTCCTACTGTGCTTGAGGGAACTATACTCCGGCCTTCCCTATGCATCACTATTTCAAGGAAACAAAAAGAAATTAACTTAAGATATCAAATGATCATTTCTGTTACAAGCTCTAATACATCAAGCTCCAAGACCAGGTACCTGCCATCTACAGCTCCTGAAGCTCCACCCTTTAAAATGGAGCATGATCCTTGGTCTCTGCAACACTCATGTTCCTTCACACCAAAACCATCTACTGCACAAAGTCCAAGCCAATTCATACTGTACACTTGGACATGCAGTGCCTGTGTCTCATCCCACCAGTGAAGCACTCCATGCAAGCATATGTCTTTCCCACAAATAAATCAATTAAAAAAAAAAGGAAAGAAGTAAATGTTGGTATCTTACTCCATACGCTAACCCAAAGTCAACTGGATTAGTAGAAGGATACACTTTCTTTTTTTTTTAAATGCCATACCTACAAAAGCCACTTTATTGGTAATACTGTAGCTTCAGAGACACCTGCAAATCTGTATCTTTAACAAGACATCTAGCAATGAAATCCTTTTCTTGCATTTCTGTATCTTTACTCTTATCTAACACTATTTTGAGATTAATATTCTACTAGCAATTGCTCAGTTATAACATGTGTGCATTTCTGATGGCACTGACTCATTTCTTCTCTTGTTACTGCTGCAGAGCCACAGCGGTTACCCTCCTCTTACCCAACCATAAGAAAAGCATAGCTTGATGATTACAAGATAAAAAACACAGAGCAAAGAATAATGACTTCTCCAAATCTTCACTGACCTATAGTGAACAAAAGAGAGTCTCAGTTCAGTTCAATAATCAAATCTGTATTTCATATTTGTCTTTAGACATGAAAATTCTGAACAATTTAACAGCAATGACCAATTAACAGTCAAAAGTTCAGATACATGCATGCAATACTTGCAAGCACAGATTTAAAAAGCAAAATTATTAAGATTGTCATAAGTCAGTACAAATTTATAGATGTCTCTCCACACAAATGATCTACAAACCATCTCACAACAAAATAAGGTATTTCAGGCAAATACAAACCTAAATTACATTTTTATGTAGCCTAAGAAAACACCACTTCAGGGCTCAGACAAATCTCAATAAATCCTATAATGAGACACACCAAAATTAAGAATTTCTCAGTCTTGATGATCTGTAATGGAGCAGTGAATCAGATAATGGATTCTTGTTCTGGTAAGCACATTTTTCTCCGGACAGTTCTTAACCAGACAGTAGACAGACATATGGTCTCCTTTCTCAGGCTGCTGAATTACACTTTCCAATTGCCCTAAATGTAGAGCAAAGTTTACAGCCCCTAATATATCTCCTTTCACATCCATCCTTTCTTACATCAGGGAAGGAACAGAGCAAGCCAGAGAGCAGAAGTTTCCTTGCCTTCACCAGCAGCACTGTTGTGGCTGTTGGTGCCCTAACACTCCCCAAATTCTAGCAAATGTATTTTCCTGCAGCCATTTCTCCAAGCAGTAATCATGGTTGCTTATTAAGCCTGAACGTTGACTTTTTGCAAATAATCTGTGCTTTCCTGATCAGAGTTCATCAACCTGTGGTGCAATAAAAGCATGATTTGGTATCTCCCGGTCAGTTTGAAGAGGAGAAAAGGTTTAACTCAGCAACGATGTTGGCACATTTCTAAAAGCATTTGGTGACATCAAATGTGTTTCAGCATATTTACGTCCAAATCCAAGACTACATTCAGACTGCAACATGACTTTAGAGTGAGTGCCAACAATATATAATCAAAGACCTTTTTAGGCCATTAAAGTTACTGAAGTTATTTTCTATAGAGAATGTTATCTACTTGAAAGCTGAAGTTAGAGGCTTTAATAGCCTCTGACATTACTTACTCTTATTTAACTAAAAAAATATTATAGAGTAAGATTAAAAGATCATCCACTACATTGAAAAAAAGTTTCAGTCTTTTTAAGTTAGCCGATTGAGAGTTTTTTTAACTAGGATTCAAATATCACATAAAATCAGATTATGTAAATTAGAAGTAGTACATAACCTTAATCTGAGAGAATTTTGATGCAGGGATTTTTCTTGATTGCTAATTTTTACTTCCTAGCTCTGCAATTTTAACTGTATGTTGGAAGATCTCTCTCTAACGTGCCATCAGTTAAACGGAGCAACACAGACCCTTGGGATACTTGATTGTGTTGTCACCATTATGACCCAAAATACTTGCTTCAAAGAGTTTGTGATCTAAATAAACAAGACAGACAAAACAACACAACAGCAAAGAGATTAGAACAGTGGATGGCAAACACCACGCTGGTTCCGCAATCATTTGTTAGCTATGATGCATCATACAGCAAAAAAAAAAACCAACCAACCAAAGACCTATGAACCAATGTCACCCATACATCCACATTTTCCCTGATAGCTGTTTTGTGCCACACTACCCAAGGAATGCCAGTAAACTGAGCAAGTCATTACTAATACGTGATCCCATTATAGAATTTCAGAATGAAAGCCTGCAAAACTTACAGATGAACAAATAAACCCTCGCTATGGTTAATCATGGGGGTTGAAGAGCTAAAAAAGGCAACTATAATATTCTGAATTTGGACATGAAGAAACAACAACTGTAAACAAGAGGAGGGAATTTCCTTCCTATGCAGTCTCCTCAGATGGTGACAGTTTTCACAGGTTAACAAAATGCTCACATACAAGAAAAGTGACCTGATCCTTCAAGAACCTTTACCAAAAAGAAAACACTTTCCTGAACCATTAGTTGTACAACTAACCCCAGTGACAGAAAAGAGTTTATTTGTCAGTCCAGTAAGTAGCAAGTGTCACCAAGCCATTCTTCAGAAGTATTTAATTCGGATTATATGCCTGGAGAAAGGAAGTGAGATGAAAAAAATCTGTACAGCAAACCAGGATGACAACAAGGAAGCACTTAATTCAGAAGTTACAGCTGGAGCCTGGCTATCAGCAACAAGGAAGGACCCAAGAGCCCTCTTGCAGCTAGTTCTTCCATTTGTTTACAATTTCAGGCATCCTCATGACATTCTGGCAGGTGAGAAGCACCACCACCATTTTCAAATCATGTCCTTCTTAACCAGCTATAGCTTTAGCACTGGATACTAGAACTTAAACATATGTTTTATAGAAAAGAATAACAAGTTCTGTGGAATGAAAAAAACGTAGCTACATTCAAAGCATTAAAAAAAAAAACCACCCTTAGCCTTGACAGATTTTGTAACATATTTGAATCCTCAAGATAGAAGTACTTTTTCCTACTTAGACTGCTTGATACTCTCTGCCTAGTCATCTAAATATTAAATTACTACTTAGATACTCCACAGTATCAGGCCATACCGAATTACTGATTTCGGATGGACAACTGGTTCTAAGGATCACTGCAGGTAAGGGAGTCTAACTGGGACCATGATTACCATCAAATTCCTATCCAACAAACGAGGCTTGAATTTACAGAGTTTGCACCGTTGCTATGAAACATCTACAGCAAAGATGTCCAAATGAAGTAATGTATTTTCTTTAATTAAATTTGGCATTGTCTAGGCTCTGGTTACTGGTCCAGCAAAACACATCAGAATCCCACACAAGTGCAGAAAAAGGAGAAAAACACATCTCTAGTGAAGCCACAACAGTAAAACCATCTGCAGATTTGTCCCCACAGAAGCAAAAGCCAAAAACTTAGACACTAATGTCTTATTAACATTAAGGAGTATTTAAGTGCTTCTCTTAAAAAATATATCAGAGGCTGTCTTTCCTAGAAAAGGATGACTTTCAGAAAGCAAATTAACTAGAAGGAAAAAGGTATTATTGTTTCTGATCATGCTGCACAAATCTAGACTAAAATTTTAACCATTAGTACTCAATATAAGAGCACCTTGACAAAGACAGCAACTCATCATATGTTTTACAGACTGATAGTTGTACTACCACGCTTATTTATGTGCTTTTAGCTAGCACATAGCAAACAATTTTCCTTCCTTTAGCTTACATCCCTTTTTTTCATACCTGGAAAAGCACTTATTCATCGGTGAAGCCCAGCATGACCAGGAGAGGGTAAATAATACATATATAGCGATTTCCTACAGTGCTGTGTAAAATCTGCATCCCACGAGTCCTTTTTACCATCTATCTTACTATTAACTTGCAAGTAACGTGTGTCTTTTGTAAATGTCTGCTCCTCCCAAATGAAAAACCGAAGTCATCAGAATATAACTTTTGTACTCAATGATCACAACCTGCATTATCAGTTCACATCAATTTTTTATCACTTCTTATCTTCTTTAACTTAAGCACTGCATACACAGATTATATGTATATTACTGTAGAAACAAACTTGGGCTCCTGAAAAATATGGATTTCTAACCACACTGAGATGTGGGCTAGAACTTTGCTTGCAGTCATACCAGCTGAGGAAGCTCTTGCAAAAAGGATTACACCACAGGGTGAGATTTTTCCAAAGCATCAGACGATTCAATAGAGAAAAAAAGCACTGAAAAATGTTAATGGATTTTGTTAATTTCCCCTTTGCCTGTACTTCTACCCAGCTTCCCTTTTGGTTTTCATTTTTTTAAATGGAACTAAGCTGCTGGCAATAATGCGAAATCCATAAAATATAGACAGCTCTCAATGTATAAGAAAGAAACACTTCTATAAAATACTAATGGATATTCTCCTGCACTGTAGTGATAATTTAATGCTATTTTAATCCATAATGCTAGTGGCACAACACACCAGATTTTATACCACTAGAAGTTCACGTCAAGAAATCTTTAAACCATTCCAGGCTATCAGTCTAAATTCCTTGGGGGGGGGGGGGGGGGGGGGGGGGGGGAGGGCGGGGAGTGAAATAATGTGTAGTTATCATTCAATGAAACATCAATGAAATTGAATCCATCACCTTTTTAATCCTAGTTGTCAGGGATTGTGAAATGCAGTTTACATACAAACATTTGAGTGAATAGGGGGCACAGAGTCTATCCTAGCCAACTGACCCTTTTCGTCCGTAGATCCTAGTTCTCCAATTCAGTACACCACCAGAATATCAAGGCACAGCTGTTCCATGTGAACACTAGCTCCTGCCGTGCTCCAACCAGTCAGAGTACCAAGGGGCATTCCTGGGACTTGTGAGCAGATAGATGCACCGGTGAGGTTTAAATCAAGCAAAACCTCAATACAACACAAGCAATCTTCTTCAGATCTTAGTTTCTAAGAAGAAAACCCACTTCATCCTATGTTCAGGTCAACGTGATAGAGAGGGACTTACATTAAGCAGGTTCTTACCTAGTATAAAACAATATGCTGTTTGGCCAGATCTGAAAAACTGCTCAGCAAGGTATCTTCAAGTCTTCAGAACCCAGAACTTTTGCTAAAGGCACCTAAAAAGTACTTTACTTTCCATGGCGATCTGTAGGGAAGACCTCCAGCTGAGACAGTCAGCTTCAAAGGAGGTTACAACCCCACTCTTACATTGTTAGTCTCAAAAAAAAAAAAAAAAAAAAAGCTCAACTGAACAGTAAGTGCAAACACCTGTGACTAAAGCAGCACGTAAAGGTAAACAGCTTCACATGGTCAAAGGGGGAACTTGCCACCAGATCATACTGATTGATATACACACTACATACAGGTGCTTTTATTTTGACCTCTAAACCCTACATAGTAACTCCAATTTTGTTACTACTTGTTTAGTAGAAACAAAGCACAAACTATTCACTTTTTTCTGTGTTTCCAAAATCCCATTCCTCTATTTGCTTATAGGATTAGAGGTTCTCACAGTTGGTTGCACCACTCCTGATGTAATTATGAAAATAAACAAAAAGGGAAGCAGGAAATAATTTCATTCATTCTAGCATTCTGCAAACAGCGTAACCATATTCAGCAATCCTTCCTGGCAGCCCTTCCTTTATTGATAACAACAAGCTTTTGTAACCTGGAAATTAAAATGGACATGATTGGGAGGCTCAGAAACCCTACATTGATCAGCTGGGGATGAGAAATCTGAATAAAGAAAACAAAATCCAGTTCCATTAGCCCACTAGCATTAACAGAGTACGCTGAGAAAATTTCAGTGCTTATTTATAGTGCAAATTTGGGACTGTGTCACAACTGACAAATTGACATTTTCACTCCGCAGCAAAAACCTCAGCAGAAGTGCATTAAGCACGGTCTGTTGTTTAGGAAATTACAGAAGGCACAAAAGAGTGATGTAAAGCTGTATACCTGGCAATTTGTTTTAACACAACTTTTTGCTGGTTTTGAGGAAAAGGAGGATTAAAAGGTCAGACCGTGAAGGACATCAAAGTGCAAAAATGATAGGTCCTCCTCCTTGCTTTGCGAGATCAAGCAATAAATACGCACCACACCAAAATAAAACCATCAGTGCTGCCTAGCAGGAGGTTTATCAATGAAATTAAAAAGGCTTTTTTGACAAAACCAGTTCTTAATGAAATCACATCAATGTTGAAAAACATCCCAGGTGGATGGAAAAAATATTCCAGAATATAAACATATTTGGAAACTCAGTGTTACAAGAAAAGTAGTTCACAGCGTTCTGAATCAGGATTAAATGACTAAAAATAAGTGAAATAAGATCAGTGCAAAAAAGATATGAAAAGTGATATGAAATGTCACTGATGCCACCACCATCCCTAAAGAGAAAGTATCCCTTTGTACCATCCATTGCCAAGTTTCTTGTCCAGAATTCAGAATTTAGCTGGTCAACAAAAACTCCCTTGTACATCCACGCTACTAAGAGTCTACAACACCCTAAGCTTTTCTAATATAGCTAATAATTTAAAGTAACAATATCACCAGCAATAGCAGATCCTTTTTGTTATTAATATGGCCCACAGAACTTGCAAGTGCTTGCAGTTTACCATATACCTGCACATCAGATATCTGTGTATCAAAATGGGGCTAGTAGAAAAAATATCACTTCTCTGTCTGTGTAATTAAAGCTGTGTATCATCCTATAGACTTGCACTTCTTCAATTTCAGAGCTAACCTTAGTGTTGTTGAGTATTCTGGCATGGGCAGGGAAAAAGTGGTCCTCTTCTCTTAGTCTCAGTAGTTTCGGTCAGCGAGGCTCAATATCTTTTCTCTGATTTGCTCATTCAATTTAGTTCAAA
Organism: Falco peregrinus; assembly: GCF_023634155.1. Taxonomy (NCBI): domain Eukaryota; kingdom Metazoa; phylum Chordata; class Aves; order Falconiformes; family Falconidae; genus Falco; species Falco peregrinus. The sequence goes on along the minus strand of NC_073731.1, from coordinate 23,351,018 downwards.
GTTTTCTAATATGCAAGCCTTCAATAGCTCTAACTGAGCTCTTCATATAGGATCATTTCCTTTCAGCCCTTCACCATGGTCCTTCCTCCACCACTGTTCCAGGTTTCCTAGCTTCCAGCAGTCTTATTCTAATTATTACTTCTGAATTTTGTACAGTCCAAACGTTATTTTCTCAGCAATCAAGTCAGATAATCCCTCTTTCTCATTGCCTGAACAAATGCAGGAGAAAATTGAGGGCATAGTGGTAATATACTCTCTACTCACTGTTCCTGGGAGAAGTAATTACAGAGGAAATCTTGTTTAGTTGCTACTGTCCTGGGAGAGACCATGCTCTGTTCAGAGGAAGCATTTGGAGAATTTTGTTGCCAAATCCTAACAGGTCTTTCCAGAGCACAAGTAAACCACTATTTGTCAACAGCCAGTAACCGGGTCAAATTCAGTCACTTTTTCACAGAAGCAACAAAAGAAGCAAAGAAGATAAATTAGAATGGAACAAATAAGTGACTAAGAAGCTGTTTTAGCTCTAATATCATCTATTAAGAACAACAGCATAGGGATGGGAAGGTAAGCACAGCGCTAACCTAGAGGAAAACTCTGAAGAGATCTCAGGGCCATTATTTTTTTTAAACAAGAGTTCTTTCTGTTGACAATTTATCAGATAAGATATACATGTTTAACACACTTTGAGAGCTGACACGAAATCACAGTAAGACAGCAGGAGTTTTCAGTGGAGTCCTCGGCGGAGTAAGAGATGGAAGGAGCATTTCCACTTCATTCCCTAGTGACCTCTTCAGCATGTCTCTCACTACGCCATTTTCACAGACCATAAACCTTAACCACTTTTTTTCTCCATTGCTCTGCAGCTGGTCTTATCAACCGTTTATACTCAGCTTTGTCAGACACACACCCCTGCTAGAAGCGGTATGAAATCTGGACACATGCATCCAGGCTGTTCGTGGAGGACAAGAGCCACGACTTTGCCTTAACGAAGCTTTACCTGTTGCTTTGGAAATGGAACCAAAGGACATTACCTTCAAGTTGAGGAGCCTTAAAAAAACCAGGTCCTCTGGAGCCATATACTCCAATGCCCACCCCACCATGTAGTCAAGTTCATCTAAATCATAGTCCCAACTGCAGTTTTGAATAGTGGTGTGATGGAGAAAATCACATATCAGAATATTTTTCAGGTGAATGTATTTGGTGTTACTTAATTTTAGGAGCTTTTTACCAACCCCCTCCTCAATCACCTCAGCATTTGCACTTTACTCTCTTTTGCTTGCTTCTTCTAGCTTCCCTTTCAAATAAAAAAACAGAAATCCCAGCATTTATATTCTGATAAGCAAACTGGAGTAATCTTTTCAAATGAAATTTTTAGGCTGTTCCTTGATAGCTCTGTTTCTTACTTGGTGGAACAAACAAACAAACAAACAAAACTAGTCTAACCTAAGTATGTGATGCTTCTTACTTTTACAAACTAAGGGAAGACATTTTTCAACATCACTTGCAATTTTTTATCTTTATGATTATCTGATGTAATAGGTGACACATTTGATTATCAACAAGGTTTTTCTTTTTATAACATCAAACATATTTTAGTTATTTTATTTATCAACACTTTATTCTGTTACTTTGTATTTCAAAAATGCAGTGAAATGGTGCCAGAAGGGACAGGCTTAACAGCAAGATCAATATTATCAATAAGCAATGTAATAAGACTTTTTAAAATACGCTGCCTTCACAAGAAAAGCTTGCGTACTGGCAGTGGGAAGATGGCAGAAAGAAATACTCCTTAGAGTGAAATTGCATTTGAAGCTACATAACTAATAAATCAAGTTCAGATTTCTAGTCAAAAATATTAATCTTTTTTTCAGAATCTTAGCTGCTTGCTATTCACAACTGTCTACCAAAACATAAATATTTACAATTGTTTTCTTTTTCTTTTTTTAAAAAAGATTCATGTTCCTTTACACCCTTTAATAATGGTTGCTAGGCTTCCGAACCCAAAAAGCATAACCGTCCTTCCATAGCTAGCTCCATGAAGCTAAGTGAAACACTTTAGTCATGACTGAACTTCTCAAGAGGTTTAGTTTCCAGTGTGTATGAGAAGTTTGGGTTCAAAAATCAAGTGCTTGTGAAAAAAAGTGGGAAAATACCAAAAGACATGTTGTGTCCTTCCTCTTCTGATTTGCAGACGCAGTTATTAGCAGCTATTGGATTTGGACCTCGATATGGCTGCAAAGTATCCTCGAGTGCTAAGGTATTACCGGAGCCCTATGAGTTCACCCCCATGTAGACATGGCTCTGTTTGAAAGGATGCTCTCTGCCAAGCCACAGCTACCAGTGAGGTTGCTGGCACTCCCAGCGTGCTCAATGGCTGCTGTTCCAGATAGTCCATCTTCCAGGAGTCTGAGTAAGTACCCTTTCCACTATATGTCTACTTGCAGTGCTTGAAGAAGTCATCATAGACTGGCTGGAGTAACAGCAGAAATAATACAGCTATTTTAGATGAAGATCCATAGGAGTCTGGTAGAGGTTTTCAGGACATGGTTTCTGATATTACAGTTGACACTATATTTTTTATGTGCTGAGGCAGCAGTCATTTGGGAAAACAAGTTCTAAGCTCAAGGCCTTGGCATGTCCACTTTGGTTTTTTCATTTTTCTAGATACGGGTCTCAAGTTGCAGTAGGAGAGGTGTCCTTTTCTACCCTGCTATAAACTTTCTCAGGCCCTAAAATATAACTTGTTGGGGGGGGAAGCGGGGTGTGCACAGGTTGTGTCTGTATCCCCCTTTCTGAGTTAAGCTACCTATTGAAGGGAACGATCTAGAAGAAAAAAAACATGAACAGCCCCAGCAATGAGTTCTCAGAATAAAAAGAGGTGACATAAAGATTATTTTCCCCTCCTCTCAGCACTATCTCCAGCTTTATAACTGAGTTACCATTTTTTCTTGCTTTTCTTCTCAACCTTCTTTTTCCTTTCCTTTGGGCACGTGGTCTTAGAATAGGACTGACTGGATAATGACATTTTCAGGTAGAAAAAAGAGTATCTTTTGTGCTTTGCAGCATGCACAGTATCCCAGGGAACAGCACAACAATATTTTTCATAGAAATTTCAGCATTCCTGTTTCCCTTTGTAACCCTTTTCCCTCTTAGGGACTGTCTGAAACTGTTTCATACACACAGAGTAATCATGTAGTTTCACGTATCTTTGTTGAGATGAGGCGTATTTGTTCTAGAAATATACCCACAAGCAAGAACACCTAACTAAGCAAGCCAAACCTATAACCAGTGAGGGCCCTTCCCGAGACAAGTTTTATGCTGTTGCACAGTAGTAAATGCAAAATTCAAACCAACCTACTCAGACTTGGGGGAAAAAAAAGCTACAAAGAATCTTTCCTAAATAAAGTATTGTGAAATTGTTTGACCCTGACCTTTCAACTAAATCCATTCTTAGGAAAGATCTAGTAGCACTATGATAGATGTATTCTATTCAAACTGAGTTTATTAAATTTATAATATGCACTGTAACATTCATTGGATAACACGAAGGATTATAAGAGAATTAAAAAAAGGTTAAATATCAAGCCATGCTTTCTCTAGTGTTACCTCTGCTTTTGGGAGCTGGCTTTGAAACCCAGTAGATACACGTCACTGTCACAGCGCCTTTCAGCAACCTACAGGGGACCCAGAAGAGCAAGAAACTACAGAGGGTTCTGGACTGGTGCCAACAGCCATCAAACTACACAGTCAAAATCTTTCACTTCAGTGTTCACCACTACTGTGATACAGTAATAACAGTAACTGTAAAACAACAACCTAGTGCTCAGGCAAATGCTAAAGGCTTTATTTATTACCCCCTCTCCCTAGGAATCAAATATTTGTGGGATGCAAGCACTACTGTCAATAAAGAAGGGCTTGACTTTCATTAGAGAAAGGTTTGGGAAATGCTGTCCGTAAACAGATGATTGGTTCCATTTGAATTTCTTAGATTCTGAGATATCACAAGGAGGAGTGTGGGCTAAATGATAAAATTATAGTAATACGAGGTTTGGAAAGCTAGAGAATCTGCTGCAACACTGGAAAGCTATCATTTTCTCAAATGGTAGTAGTCCTTTATTCTTCTATTCAAGTACTTCTTAAGATACACAGTCTAAAGGACATGATACTTATCAATTTTATTCATATTTATAAAATTCCTTTTACAAATTATTTCTGTAAAGTTGTTTTATGAATTTATAAGATCCTGTCTTTGTCCACAGAAAGTACCTTTAGTGTTTGGCTGAAACCTATGGCAACTCTCTGGAGATGCTCATAAACCACATTTTTACTCTCTTTGCAAAATTAAAATACCAAGTTATATGATAACCATATGCCCTCTAACTGGAAGGAACGCCTTCGTTTTCAAAAGGTTACTCATACATGAAAAGACACTGTTCGAACACAAAATCACCTGATGGCACATAATAAAATAAAGAATAAAGGAAAGCACACCCAACTGTTATGCTTGTCACCATTTTCCTGGGAAAGTCACAATTCCAAGGGCTTTTCATGACACCTCCACCTGCTGTCACACCGCAAGCGCTGTGAACCACCAGGAAGATGGTTCAGGGCAGTAAGGCAATGCCAACCACGCTACAGCTTTCACATAAGCGTGCTGTCCTCAGGTGTCCTCAGGTCCTAAGAAACAAAGCTCAGACTGGGACCGTCCTGTCAAAAAGGCTCTCTGATGAAAAACAGTTACTCCAAAGCCAAAATGTTTTACGGAAGACTTTTTTCCCCCAGATTTTCTCAGTTTGCTATTACAAAACCTGAAAGAAACATTTACAGTTGCCTAGTTTGACCTGATTCTGACTACTCTGGTTTGCGGAAATGACCTGAAATACTAATTTTCAAATGTATTTCCTATTGGGTTATCTTGCCTCTTGGGGACAGTGGGTCAGAGGCCTGGGTGCCTTTGCAGATCCCCCGCTCTCCTCTAAGCAGGACTCAGTAGAATCAGGTCAGGAAATTAAATCAGGAAACATTTTGATTTAGAAAAACCTTAGTTTTACTTGGAAATAAAATGGTGAAACAAAATGTTCCACTGCTTTAAAATAATTGTTGAATCATTTAATTCCTTGAAAACTTTCCAGATGTTAACTTTTATCCTTATTGGAAACTGAGACAAATAGTAAGCACTTTCTACAGGACCATGGATACTTACAACATAAAGCTTCACAATGTCGGAAGAGAGTAACATAAAACTGATCGTAAAGCTATCCTCTCAAGGTTATCGCTTTTTTTTGGTTAGAATCTGTTAAAATTACATTTTTCAATACTTGGAGTTTCGATTACCTTGTGGACCTACTACTATAAAATCAGTAAGTTTGTTACTAAGCTCAAGGATGCAACAGTTTCATTCTTTGTTTTCACTAAACCTGTGTCTTTCTGTCACTCCAGATGTGGAAAAATATTACACATAGACACAATATTTACACATATATATAGGCACATATACACTCAAACACACAAAAAATATAGTACATATGCACATCTGCATAAAGAAAGAACAAAAGTACATACCATACTTGAAAAGAACATCCTCTTCCACCACAATATGCATATAAATATTATGTAGAGGTAATTATTGTAACACTACAGTTCCTTATACATTGCTAGGTCTTAAATTTTTCTCATTGGGTTTCTTCAGATTTCTACCCACCTTCATGGACAGCCCTTCTGTGACCTGTGAGCTACACTACATCGTTGAACTGTATACCATGTCCACTATATTGTAGTCAAAGAGAAGAAACTGAAAGATCAAATGCTGCTCCTACTCACAACTGCTCAGAGGGACAGTGGCTCCTAAATGCAGAAAAGATCCAGAAAACTCCCTGAGCTTGTGAGCAGAGATAAATCACCCTACAGCATTGGACTTGGAGTGCAACAGAAGCCTCAAAGTAAGTGTTTGTATGTAAATCTGCCTAACAATACCACAGTAAGATGAACTGAATCTTTACCATTTTCTCATCTCTTTCATAATTTAGAGAAAACAAAAATATAGAATGGCATTATACAGACTTGAAATTCCATACATCTCAGCTAAGGTTTAATGCGCTTGAAATCATGCCCTATTTAACACTTGTGATTACATAGTTGACCAAATTCCGCTCCCCCCCCCCCTCCCCGCCCCAGCCCCAAAAATGTTTCCACAACCTCTTCTAGTCACTTCACAGAAATATATAGCAACATTTTTCTCCTACGGAAGAATCATTTACTCAGCTAGGGCTCCATACAGACAGCTATCATTTCTGCCCCTGCAACTAAAAATAACTCTCTACTTTAAACCAGCAGATGTGGAAGATTTACCATTGACAAATACATGCACACACTGGAAATCAAAAGAGTTTCAGTCCATTGACTATAAAAAGATAATAAGCTGTGTCCTACCTATGGTGGTAATAACAGTGCCAGCAAAGAAGAAGGAACTTCCCAAGTCCCAGTGACTGATCTGAGTAGATGTGTTTCCTAAAGGTATGATTCCTGCATTTATTGCTGCCACTACTTGCTGCAAGTTTAAAAAGATTTTTGTCAATATTCATGAAACAATGATATTAATATACATTACACAGTAAACTGATTAAATCACTTATTTAGTCCAAGCAATAAACCAGGAAAGGATCAGTGTTGTTCTGCTCAAGTTTTATCATTCAGTCAGGCTACGCTTTGATCTTCAGCACACACCCCAAGCACTTCAGCACGCAGCAGAGCTGGAAACTCCAGACCATTAAGGAGAATGCAAAATCCACAACGTCAGTAACAGCATCACCTTAGCTAGAGGGCAAACACAATTATTTTTACTGTTGCAACTGCTTGGTGAAGAAAAATATGCATTAGACAAAGATTTACAATAAGAGTTTCCCAAAATATTCCTCTATTGAGTTAGGCAAGCAAATGTACTTAAAACACAGTCATTTTAAAACTCCAAGCAAAAATGCCCATGCATTGTTTTGGATCAAATTAACTCAAATTAGTTAAAACACTTTTGTAGAACAGAAAATTCAATAATTAAAGATTAACAATTACATTTATGGTTATAAAACTTTCACTATATTAATAAAAATATCAGTCAAATATCAAACACGTAACTCTAAGTTCATACACCTATATACTCCATAAATGTCATTGTTGAAAAATTCAGTTCCAGCAGCTGAAATGAACAAGCTTGCCACTACTGACATTTTCATAGTCTCAAGAAATATGAAACATGTCCTGTTTCAGCAGGTCACCTACTGTAAATTTTTATCAGAAAAAGTATTCCTATTTAGTTATACCTCTATTGCAGACACATACTAGTATTTGAGTTAAAGAGTACACATCAAGGAAAAGTATTTTTAAATTTGCAATAAATATTTTAAGGAATGTCAGTTATTATTTCATTCTGAAAGTTTAAAACAGGACTTACTTCGTAATCATGACTCTTACAATAATAAACAGGGTTTAACAAAAGAACAGAGGAAGCAATACGGCAAAGCCAAAACGAGCATTTCAACTAACTAATAGTTTCTGCTTGGCAAGTTGTCCAACAAGGATTATGCACATGAAGATATTCAGCAATAGGTTTTCCGCACAGGCAGTCTGTTGCAGTGTTGTACAGTAGCAATAATTTTGTCAACCTCAAAATACATTGCTACTTTGCAAAGCAAAACATTTCTGTTTCTAAGCAGTGCCCATTGAAGTCAGTTGATCTGGACAGAAATGACAAAATTCCAACGCTGGATTAACCAGGCCATTGATCTTTGAGACAGGATCTCAGCTTAAATCCACCATTTCTAGTTTGCCATTTTCAAAGCTCAGATGCACAAAGTAGCCATTTGAAAGTCCACAGCTGCATCTCCGCAGCCAGTGGGACCTTGCTGCCGCACCTAAGCCATCTGCAACACCCAGGGTGGCCAACAAAAAGCCAGCTGAGGTATCTTTACACAGACTTTACAGGTTTATCTTCTATACATTCAACTGTTTTCACTTTAAGTTTTTTTAAAGACCAGAAGGGCAGACATCAAACATGGAATTTTCAATCCTACTGAGAAAGGAGAAAGGATGGGGAAAAGGAAGGGGATAATTTTCCATTGGGTTGGAAGAATAAATCTATGTTGGTACATCAGGTACAACTTGGCAAAAGCAAATACAGCAGCACTGATACTGACAGGTGTTTACATTAGTGTAGAAGGGACACGTCAGGCTAAGCAGCATGTAAAAACCATCCCTTGTATTGATTTTATAATTTACACAATACAGATATTCCTCTGACTTATAAACCCCAGTGTGCTGCATTATAAAGCCTACTGAATAAATTTTGAGTACAGTTTCATTTCAGTGGACTAAGAAATTTCATCACAAGTCCTTGTACCTGCAAACGGGAACACGTTCTCCAGTGAGGACATCATTTGGTAAAGCACTGGATCGATGCAATTTTATGGGACCATTCATGTTTCATTACAGTTTATTGTACTGGATGAACGCACTACTCTGAGCAACACACCTGTTTAGGCAGTCTAGCAAGACCACATTTTATAGAGATCCAGATGTAAAATGTTTTCAGAGCTTTATATCATTACCACACATTTTTGAAGCCATGCTACCTCAACGGCTTTTACACGAAAGGTGTGCCAGTCGGAACTGCTCAAAGGTCCGTTACAGCTATGCATTCCCTAACTGCAGTACGCTGCACCTACAGACCTCCAGGAAGAAGATACAACCTAACCCAAAACTGCTTTTTTGGGTCAGACCTAACAAAACACAACAATTAGCCACTCGTATTGCATCTTTCATGTTAGCCAATTAGCTAATAATCGGGGTGAGAAGGCAAGTGATGCTTCCTCTTCATACACCCTCTTAAGCTCTAACTAAGCACAGTTTTAGGGAGTTTGTGAGTGGGGGGCTGCATCTGCATCATGGTGTTTAGATTGGTTTGGGTGGATCATTATACCATGAATTTATCTAACTGCTTTTGGAGCTCACTTGTATTTTGGGACCCAAGTCATCCTGTGGCAGTAAGTTCTGCAATTTACTTCTGGATCATTTAAAAAGCATTTACCTTTTGAGATTTTTATGTGCTTCAAAGTAATTTTATAAGTTCTTGGGCTAGGAAAAACACTTGAATTGCCATGTCTTATTTGTCTCCTTCAAGAAATTAATGACCTTACAGACACATCAGCTGCCTCTTTTTTCTGAATTAAAGACTCTTTCTTATTAAATAACGTATTTATCTGTTTAAATAAATCTGTTGAATATTGCATACAAGTAACATTCATTGCCAGTATTTATCACCGACTTCCTTTGTACATTTACTGATTTACCTTATTGATTTTTTAAAACATAGTTTTAGTCATAAAGGGCCAGATGATGCCGCCTTCATCACTGGGTTATTAAGTTTCCAAACACACAGTTATTACACTTTCTCCTGTGTTTGGGAGGAGCCACCCTTGAATGCTAACGAAGCTGCTGCATTATATTGCTTCAGTCTTCTGTAAGAGTCTGCCTTACTAACAAGGATGACAGGGAAGGCTCCTGGTTTACTGAGATCAATACTACTATCTCATAAAGTCTTTGAATGTTTTTTCGGCCTTTTCAGTTCTTTGGATCAGAGGACATCTTTTCTTCTTTGTTTGGTCACTGCCTGTGAGCAGATCCTCATCTAAGACTATTGCCAAGCATAATTTTAAAAAATAATATACAGCATAACTGCTAACATATGTACATTGCAGGGCACTAATTACAGGGTAGCATCTTCTTTCTAACTACATCCACTGCACAAACCCACCTGGAATACTGGACATTAACATTTCCTCAGCCCAGAAAAAAAAACTAGGCTCATGCAGCTGCTTTCCACTAACTTCACTGAGGACCAGGATCTCACCCTCAGTGTTCAAACAGCATGCTATTCACTGTCAGTGCTGCTAGATTCAATTTGCTCTGCCACTTTATTCTTGGTCCTCAGCCTTTTTTCTTGACTGATGCCTTACTACTAGAGCAAACACAACCGCTTCATTTGTCATGTTTGGCATGTGATTCTTTCCTTCCTTCATAACTTCGTTCTGTCACCTGAGCCCTTCAGCTTATCTTAACTCACTAGTAACTCTGTGTATTTTGAGCCTCGAAACGGAATCGTGAAAACTCTACATAATCTGTACATTTATCATATGTTGCAGCCTGTTAACACTTTGTGTGATCTTAACATGGGAATTTTTTTACTTTTAAAAAATTACTTTACAGTATTAAACTTAACGGACTGCCTCAGTAGCAAATTTTCTATTTTTCTTATTTTCATTCCATATGCAATCTAAATTCTTACTTAAAAATCAGTTTTACTTCAGCACTACAGAACCAGTCAGCATTAGAATGGAAATGTGGACAGTTTCAATTCTTAAACTATGTAGGTTTTTTCACTTGCCTTACCTTCTTCCAAAGCCTTTGTCTCATATTTGGTTCACATGAGATGTCTGAGGACTGAGCAGAGGGGGGGGCCACCCAGCACATGGGATGCAATCAAGGCCTCTGTGTGCAGTGGTTTTAAGAACAGTATTGTATGGTTACAGTAAAAGTAACAGGGTTTTATTAATTGTCTTTCTAATGGTAAATTTTTGGGCTTCTTTTGATAGTAAAGAGAACTGAGATATTTTTTAAAATATTTAAAATTATTATATATGTTTTATATAATAAATATATATTATTTTATTTCAAAAATTTAGTAACAGAATTCCCATTTTTTAAGTTACATGGATTCTGAGGCTAGCTCTGTACTGTAACTTAGGATAGGCATGAGTTGCGTTGGAGTACAAGTCCTAACGTGTACTACATCCAAACTACCCGGCTTTGCACCCATATTCAGGAACAAGCTTTAGCAGAGAGCATAAGAGGACAGAGGCAGGGACACCTGAGCCCAGAGTGGATAGGCCAGGCATGACCTGCCCTATTTTCAATAACAGGACCGAGGTCCAAAAACACATAAGCATTGCATTCACACTGTGCCTTTTTGCTTGAAATCAGTACACTGGGAAAAGGAGAGTGACAATATAAAATGTCATTTTAATTTCATCAGCTTTTCATTTCCTATATAACTTAGAAATGCTTTCTGGTAAAAAAATTTGCATGGTTTTGTAGTATCACATCCCTGCATTCACACATATATCTGTCCAAAGAGGCCACGCTGAGATACCCCCACAGATTAAGACACAGAATTTGGTGACTTTTTTCTGTCAAAAGAAGAGATAAAACAAACAGTCATTTTGCAAAACCAGAATTCTCCTAGGTCAGGGATTTCAACCTTTGGTCCTCCAACCTTGCAAGGAGCCAATGGAGATGGCTGACAAAAGCAAGCCTGTTGGCCACAGAGCTACCTCCACTAAGCAGGGGTCCACAGGGCCACTGGAGGAACACGAGAGGTTATAAACTGAGAAGGTCAGCCCCTGGTAGGCAGCTGCTGACTCATAGAGATCAGGCGGAAACAAGCCTGTGTCAAACCAGTCACCCTAATGCTTATCTCCTTGTTCCACACCAGGCTCTGAATACATGTTTTTGTACCATCTTCCAGTCGCTTCATTTTTATGAAATGATGTAGCACAACACTTCGTTACTCTCAGCTTTTCTATCTGAAGATTGAAATAGAAGCACCTCAAATTATGCTTCTGATAAAACACAGAGTGTGCAGCCGTTCATTACCCAGCTTGTCAGGAGTTAGCTTGTACTTCCTAGCAGTCACTTAACAAGTGATGTCAAACAGTCCAATGTGCCTCAGAGTTTCTGGAAATTCATTTCTCAGCCTGGATTTCTTCCTTCACTGTCCTGCTGCCATGCAACAAGAGCACTCTTTTGCTCTCCAGTATAAGGATAAGTCTCATATGGCCCACCTACTGCACTATTGCTGCGTTTTTATTTCAGCTTTGATTTACAGAGAATGGAAATCCTAGTTCTTTATTCAGAGGCACACTAGGATGCTTTTAACACTTTGCAAACAACTCCCCAGCCTCCAGAAGCACATGCTTTTGAGCCTTGCTGTTGAAAGAGGTTGCAATGTTTGTATTATAATTCTGTGATTCCACCTTTTTCTTTTTAGTTTGTCTAATCTGTGACTATAACCTGCACTGTTCAACACGTTGAAGAATTGAAGAACACTTTTCACACTATGTTCACAATCTACTTGAACTAAAATAATGTAGAAACATATTGACGTACATTTCTATTTCCAAACATGCATTACAAACAGACTACGTATATAAATTTTGTGTGTGTATATATATATATATGCATGTATACATACACATTCAGGGAAGAGGGCCTTTCTTTGCTTGAGATTAAAGAGGGGAACAATTATTCAGACAGCTGCTCAGCAAAAGCGACTTTCTAATGGGTCATATCTGCCACCCTTTCTAAGAGAAATACTGTCATTCAGAGGCATTCAAGCTAGCTAGGTTGTAGGCCCTATAAACTGTTCATCTGAAGTAAAGGTATCCTTTAAAAGCCCAAACACCGCAAACAGCAAATATAGTTAGAAAGCAACCTGCTTGAACAAAGAAGTGACAAGGGCAGTTAGAATTTATTCACTGTTCTCCAAAAAATCTGTATTGTTCCTATGCTCATGAAGGATAAAGACTGTGCTTAAAAGTCCTGTTGGTTTAACCACCAGGTAGAAAATAACGACAGAAAAGGGAGCTGCCCTGTCACGGGATGGAACGCTCCCAGGCAGCAGAAAGTTTGGCAAAATATTCCCTCCCTCCAGGAGTGAGGTGCAGAGCCAGAAGAAGGGAGCTGGCTGTAAGGGGACAGTGGGAACCGGAGCAACCCTCAGCGAGGAGCGCACCCAACCCAGGGGCTCCTGCAGCCCGTCTGGACTCAGCCACAGCCGGAGGGTACCCGTGTGCAGGACAGGTGCGGGAGGGTGATGATCAGAGGTCTTTCACAGAGATCTTTTATGTAATAAATATTCCTCTGATCTGTGGGTACGGGTAGAATTTGGGGGATTTTACTGTGGAAGGAGACAATAGCTTCTGAACATCTATTTCTGGCAAGAGCGAAGCAGAAAGGCAATGCTGCAGTGAATGCCAGACTTACAGACCCAGTGGCACCGAAACAGGACCTTACCCTGCCAGTTAGGACTACCTGTATACTTAAGAACACTTAACCTCTAGCGCTTTCATGGGCAGACACCTTACTAATATGCATTACATATGCACAGGGTAACAACACAAACTACAGTTCCTGCACTTCATGTTTTAACTACTTTAAAAGTAATTCGTTTCACGTTGCTTTGAAAACACCATCTACAGGCAGCTCTGCTACTGGTATTTGAATTTGTGATATGCTTCACATCTGAAATGCAGGAGTACATTAAAAAAAACGATGCAACGGTATTTTGGATCCCCAGATAAATAAATAAAATGCTGCAGCAACAACTTCTTTTATGCTGGTCTATCAATCTTTTCAAGGCTTTAAGGTTTACGAAGCATAAACAGCTGCTGCTTCCAGGTTAGGATCCAGATATGGGATGGTTCCTGCTTCCTTTTGGAGAGGCCGGAAGGAATTGCAACAGGGAGAGACTAAGAATATTTAGGGCTTAAACTGGTACATTAAAACTCCCTCAAAAAGTTCCTGCTTAAAAGTACCTGTAAGCTACAGCTCACAGAATTGAGAATGTCTATAAATGATGTGATTCAAAGAATGAATAAAATTTGATTCAGGCTTAATAGGCTTAGCTAATAAATTTTAAATTTGTCTAAATGAATTTCAGATTTGTCTGAAAACAATGCTTGCATCTCTGTGATTTATTATGTCAAAAAATGGTACAGCAAGCTTAAATATGTTCTAGTCTCTGGGAGAGAAAGAAGGAATTATGCTTCTTTATTTTAACAGTTTTCTACATAATCAGGAAGGTTACAGCTCAAGGAGCTTATCTGGCTGAAATAAAACAACATATTCCTGAGGGTGTAGAAAAATTAGTTTCTTGGGGTTACAATGCAAGTTGTGAAAAACCCTATGAAAAAGACACTAAATTAGCTACTGGTGGAGGTGCAACTTAATGCAGCTAGCTACCTTGAACTATGAAAATGAAGCCACAGAAAGCACATTTTAAAGTAAAATATTTTTACAAGAAATTAATCACGTAAGAAGCCATGATGATATTTTGGTGATGCCAGTTTGATGACAGAAACCCTGCTCCCATGTCATTCATAACTGTGTCAGGCTTCCCTCAAGAGAGAGAAAGAAAAAACCACATTTTTCCTCAAGGGAGGAAAAAATAAAACACATTTTGGTCTCATTCACAGTCTAAGAGATGAATGGAAGGAAAAGGGAGAATGCAGCTGACACAAATGTAAGATGAAAACAGGCATGGGACATGACTGTGGACCCCAGCACGGTCATGTTAACCACAAGCCCACATAGAACCCAAGGAGATCAGCTCATGGGATCAAGGTCAATTCAGCTAATCCTGGTGGTTCATTAATTCTTTTTTTTTTTTTTTTTTTTTTTTAAATGCAAGCACATTTTTGTGGGCATCTAGTTTTCGGAAGAAGCCACATACCCTGAAAGGGGCTGGACTTAAAACTCTACAAGAGTCCTTTATTGCTGAGACAGCTTGGTGCAGCATCCTGAAAACTTGTTCAAATTTCAAAATAAAGGCTTTATAAGACAAAAATTACCACAAACAGCACTTGGAACACATTAAAAGATTGTGCTGTTTAATGTGATATTGTTTTCTCCACTTGTTGGGGTTTTCAGAATAAACATATTTGAAGGATGTTTCTGCTAAAGGAAATAGAAATGTGATATGTTCTGTTATTAACTTAAGTTTCAGTGTATCTTTACTTGAAAACTATTAAGTTTCAGAAAAAACTCACTAAGATAAATAAAATAATTCACACCAGCTTTCTGGGACACTCTATGTATTTAAAATAATATAACTGAAATTTCTCTTATTTTAAATTTTTGTATGCAAAAAATATAATTTTTGGTATGCAAAAATAATACATTAAACAACTTAACGCTTGGGAATTAAAAGGAATTTTTTTTCCATTTCAGTTTACAAAGGTCAACACTAAAATAACTGCAGAGCAATACATAATTAGCTGATATTTACATAAAAAGCTCTTTTTTTAAATCAGCTTTCTCATTGGCAGGGGGACAAATACTTGTCTCTCATTGCCAAGACATCCCATACTGGTCACATCCTTACCTCCTAGGAACAATAAGACTTCTGGGCAGGGGGAAAGCAAATTCATTGTTATTTCATACACCTCATTCTCCTTATAGGAGGATCCCCTGTAGAGGGAATGAGGTGTATGAATAATGACAGCTTTACAAAGTTGTCGGATATCATAGTCAGTCAGGCTCACCTGTCCCCAGAGACAAACTCTTAAGCCCAGGAGATGTCTAGAAAGCATATGCACTCATTTCATGGCTGCGCAGCACTGCAGGAGGGCATGCGTGCAACCTGAACATCAGCAATGCGACCTTCACATTTGCTACGATGCACGGGTGCATAAATACAGCAGAACATCTTCTAGGTACCTGGCAATACACTTTGTGCATCTGAGTTTGGAAACTGCAACATTTTTAAATGTTTAGTGGCAAGCTTGCTATAGTGAACAATCAACACTGTAAGAACTAGAACTAGATGTAAATAATTAGATACAAGCTCTCTAATTAAGAGATTTTTTCATTCTTTAATGCTTATTGTTATTTGCATACATATAGCTGGATTACTCCCAGGTTTCTATCAGCTTCTGCCAACAGAAAGCTCAGTGGTGGAGAAAAACCTGTTACAAGCGAGATGTAAAAAATCCCTAGTGTAAATGAAGATCAGGTCTATATATTTTGTCACATAAACACAAAATCCACACAGTCTGAACTACATTCACTCTTTTATTCTGTCACCTGGCAGTTACTTTGCATTGCATGGCAGGGCCAAGTTGAGAGTAGGCATGGACAGGGAAACCAAAACACCATCTGTGATGAATTGTCACGAGTTCTTTTTCCAAAAGAAGGAATATTAGTAAAGTGTCTGGCCACAACCCTTTCAACAGCTTTATAATGTATTAGATATTACATATAACCTTCACCAAACCAATGCTTTCCCATCTGTTAACAACTAAGATCCTTTCAAGACCTTTCAACTGAAACTTCAAAAAATGAAATTTAACATCAGACCATGCACAGCTTGCTGGTCTGTTATATCCTCATTAGAGTCACCAAGGTAGTGTTTGTACATTCACAAGCTTCCCTCCTGGGATGCTTCTCTAGCTGTAGATTCAGATATACCCCCGCGGATTGCTGTGCGCTGCCCATCGCAGCACTGCTGCATACAGCATGCAGTGATCCACTTAACATTGTCGTTAACACTGGCTTCAGGCTACAGCAAAAGAAGTTGAAATTGCCTGGAAAAAATGGGCTCTTGGGTGTACAGATATGCTCTGCATGACTTTTGTACATTTTAATTGCGGTACTAAATAGAAGTGCTCATGAAGTATCAAAAAAAATATGTATCTGGAAGCAGGTGTCAGGGTCATACATTGCAGGTGTATTTTATTATACTGAGGCAATGAGTAACTGAAGTGGTTTAGACCGAAAGAGATCTGCAACACTGAGCCATGGAAGTCAGAGATGGAGAAGGTCATGAAGACCACCTCTTCCGTCAACACATGAACAATGCTGCTGGACTGAGCTGAAAAGTTATGAGGAAAACCCAGGTCATTTTTCCTTCTAAGGCAGCTGAGGCTGCTTGGCTGACGTCATCAGAGCACCCTATTTCATTAACTTTGCACATTTCCTACGCTGCAGAGCAGTTCTCCATTGCCCCATGTTTCACATGTAGAGAAAACATATAAAGTCTATAGAAGTATAATTCTCACCAAGGACAGTTAGAGAAGGCACACAATCAATGTGAAAATCCAGTTTCAGGAATTCAAAACCCAGGGAATAAAGCTGTGCATGCTGAAAAGTTGGCAGCAGTATGTACTGTTGTGCCAGGAAGGTTTCTGGTGACTGGTGAGATAAAATAAGGTTGGAGAAGACAGGAAAGGAAAACTCCCTATCCTGTGCACATTTATAGAAGCACACAAATCTGTGTTGTAATCACCTCTGTGGCAAGGGGGAAATTTCAACAAAGGTGCTGGAAACTGGATGGCCCCTGGGTGCTAGCAAACTGGATTTTCATTCCACTTGTACAATTTTTTGTAGCTGAATGTGCTCTCAAACTAGTCTCCCCGATTTGCCCACCTGACTATGCCACCGCACGCTGAACTGTCAGTTAGCAGGCTTGGGATAGTGCAGCCTGCTTCACAGTAAAGATTAAATGGCAGATCATAAGTTGTGAGGATTGAAAAAGCCTGGCATGATAAGCACCTTGAGCAATGACTAGCATGAACCAGAGCGAAACCAGTTTCTGGATTCCCAGAACACGAAGTTCAAAAGGAAAAGTTTGTAATAAATTCCATTATAGTTTGACTCAAGGTAAATACTTGATTAAAGAAGACATTACCGCCTGCAAGCTCTGTAATTTTCTTCACACACACTAGTCATTCCAGCTTCCTACTACACTAGTACGTATTAATTTTCAGTTTTATAGCTTTCAGTGAATTCTTACATATCATTTACTTTTTCCTCACACACACTATTTATTTTTATTCAGATATCCAACAAAAACTGAAGAAACACTGCATTATACTGTAATAGCAGTCAGACATAAACCCAGAGAGACAAAATGTATTCCAGTAATTTAGCTTCTCTGACAAAGTGGTAAGTAGGGAAGAAATATGACCCCATGGTTAAGAGAGCAGCCTAGACTTGGAAAAAATGGATTTGAGACTCTTCTTTACCATTGCTTTCCTATTTTGCTTTGGGTAAGTCACTTAATTCCCAACCCTTAAACAACTTGAGGCAATTCGTTATCATTCATTCTGCACAAAGAAAGGCACCAAAATGCACTTGTAGAACCAGGCTCCTCATGCCTCTGCTCTCCTCTTGTAAAAGGAGAATAACAACACATTCCTACCTCCACGTTGTGATGTTCTTCTTCGCAGAGAAGCAGAAGGGAACAAGGAGAAATTGCATTTTCCATTCACCCCAACAACAAACAGAGCAAACTCTTCCCACAACTATTTTTCATCCATGTGCTGTGGGAGGCTGTGTCACCCCACCAGGCCTCACAAGCCTGTGTCTTTCTGGTCACGCCAAGACTGCTAGCGAAGCAGGGAGCTAATGCTGACACAGGTATCTGCGCTCTGATAATTGTACTGAAACTGTCATTTATTTTGCACAGAACATCAAATGGGCATTGAATGCTGATGAAGTGTTTTTTTATTACCAATCTGTGCTTCTGGGTAGGGAATCATAAATGCTAAAATATCTAAGTACTCTAGAGAAAATTTCAGCATTTTTTGCCTTAAGGACCATCTCATACATGATGTAAGATAATATTGCTTCAAAATTTCTATTTTTATCTTCACAAGTACAGGATCTGACCTAAAAATTTCACATGGGGATATGTACACTAGCTACAAGAGATTGTTTTAATCAGAATGTGCTTGTATATTTCTCTGAAAGATTATCTCACATTCTGCTGGTAGAACCTCTGAAACGCAATTACACAGCATTGAAATTAGATCAGCAGCACCTCCTCAGGCATGCCCAGTCAGGACACATGCAGATAGGAACTGCCTAAAGGGCAGCGGTTTTGGAACACGTTTTAGCAACAAGGCAGGGGGGAAATCACAAAATACAAGAGGTTTTCCCAGTTTGCTTTTAAAATCCAGAAGTAGTGTGCCATAAAAATAACTCGGTATGTCAGAGCTCCGCATTTAAACCGGAAAAAAACCCAGGTGTCCACGCTGATGCTCAAGGCAGATTGGTCTAGAGAGGTAAAACCAAATTCTAAACTCCCAGCCTTATCTGCTGTCAAAAACCACCTCCAGAAGGCTTTGTGTACATGCAGCTGCACTAGCCAGGGTCTGGATGCCTGCCAGCTTCTCCTGCTCTCCCCTGTCCCATCTCAGGCTCTGCAGACGCAGACGGCCCCATGGCTGCTGTTTAATGAAGGAGTCAATCCTTGCCAACTCTTGGCTGTTCACTCCAGCCTCCCCTTTCATTGTCTTATCCCCAGAACTGACATTATTTGGCAGCCCCTTGCTGCTCCCTGCAGCGCCACTGGATATTCATAAGAACATGGGAACACAGGATTTGAATTGGAGGGGGCCTTTATAAGGCTCTGGATCTGGTTCTGTGCTACTGTAAATAAATAGTTACTATGATTCTGAGGCAGGTGACCTGCAAAGGTAAAGTCATGTTAGTAGGAACACAACAATGTACATCAGTTGTGAGTATGCCTTTAAGAAGTGGAGAAAATTGAGATTTAAGATCAAAACAGCAAGTCCGTAGTACTTCCCTGTACTTAAAACAGAATCAATAAAAAGAAACATACAGCTGGAAGGGAAGCTAGCTCGATACAATCACGATAAATTAGAAGTTCTTTAGGGCAATGGATAGTGTATTTTCTTCCCCAGAATTAGACATTTCAAATATTGACAGACCTAGTAAGGCACAATCAATGTATCAATTCCTTTGTGAACTATTAATTATATATATTGCTGATGAATAATCATTTAATTAGCATACTGGGATGCTTCAGTGAGAAAAGGCTGTCTACCAAATGTACTGGACCTAAAAATAGCAATAGCTTTTCAGCCATGAGGCTTTGCATGAAAATGCTATTGCTCAACTTCTGGTCTTAACACTTGTTACATCGCTCGGCCAACACAGAGCTTTGCTAATAACGTTTTTCCCCTTTATCACAGTAATGCTGCCATACAGATTTTTTTCCTCTAAGGCACGGTGGCAAGGGTTTGGTGTGGATTACCTGTATCAGTTCATCAAGCTCTGTTGCATTCACACAGGAATGCTGAGATACAAACGTCTGCTTCTGAATCACAATGGTGGTTCTCTGGGAGGTCTCATGAGGCTGCTCCAGGGCTTTAAATACTGTTGCTCCAATTATTAAATACACGACGACCACCAGAAAAATTGTTGAGACTGTCTTCCATTTCATAACATTAATGGCCGAATCACTTTCCTCCCGTGAAGAGAGCACGGTAGGCTTGGTGGAAAATGATAATCTTGGTTTGGAGTTCTGAGTGGCCGATTTGGGATCCAGCAAGTCAGGTGCCGCCACTGGCAAAACACAAGAAGAAAGTTAATTTTCACAGTGCCACTCATTTCGTTAACTGAACTTCTTGCAAAAAGATCACACAAATCCTGTTGCTTCAAACTGCAACTCTTAAACTGTTGAATCTTTCCCTTAAATCCCATGCACTTTACAACAAGGCTGCTGCTCTGAGCAGTATTAATCCATTTTTACAAGCATACACGCATTTGCCACATTTTCTGTCTGCGTCTGTCCCCTCCCAATATTCAGTCATTTCCAACATGCAGATTTCCCCTACACTGTTGCATTTCATTAGGGTAGTGTAGAGTGGTATTTTGCTGCTGAGATTCTTTACACCCGCTGGTCTCTTAAGCACCACTAAGCAGCTTTCCAGCTGTGTTTTACCTCAGCATTACAGAAGTAGCAGAAAAACACAAACCCTTCTCTCTCTCACCTATTTCGTCCTGCACTCCGACAAATGCTGAGAACAGTTGCATGATCTGTTCCACACTCCCCAGACACAACCATAAAAAGAACATATTGCTCACCATACCGGTCTTAAAGTGTTAACTGCGTATCAATTACACCTTTCAAAAAATACCAGTAAAACGTGTGTACTTACTGGAAAAGCCACCCATTTGTTAGAGCATGTATTTTTATTTACAGCTACAAAAACCCACCGGGTTACCAGAAGAGCAGCTGAGTGTGTTATCAAGTATCTCGATAACTCGTGACTACCGGCAACTACATGGGCACTAAAAAAAAAATCCGCCACATCAAGTGCAGGTAAAGGTCTCCTGTGGGAAGATGGCCACAGCAGTTGACCACACAGGCTATATTTACATCGGAATTACATTTCGAACGGCCACCACACGGCTTCCAGCTGCCGGTGGGACGAGCCCCGAGCTAAATCCAGAGGGAAGTCTCCCTCAGGACGGCGGCGGTGGGACACCCGCGGCAGGGCCACCCCCGGGCGTCGCGGGCTCAGGCACCCCCCGGGGGGGCCCGGGGACAGCGGCAGCCCCCGGGCCGGGCCGGGCCGAGCGGGGTCCCGGGCGCCCCGCACGCCCCACGCGGTCACGCCTCCCGCTGCCCCGGCCCCCGCCCCGCGGGCACCCGGCGCACGGGCACGGCCCCCCCCGCCGCGCCCCGCACCTTGGCGGGGGGAGCCGCCCTCCCGCCGCAGCCCCTGCGACCCTCCGAGCCCCCAAGGACGGTGCCGGGGGCCGCGGCGCTCCCGGTCGGGGCTGCCAAGCTCGCCGCCCGCCCGCCCGCCCGGATCAGCGCCGACCGGCCGCGGCCGCCGGCGGCGAACAAAGGAGCGGGCACCGGGCACCGCCGCCGGCCCCGCCGCCCCCTCCCCGCCGCCGCTGCCGTGCGCCGGGGGATGCCCGCGGCCCCGGTGCGGCGGGCGAGCCCCGAGCCGCCGCCGGCGGGGATGCTCCGCGTCGGGGAGCGGCGCGGGGGCGAGGCGGCCGGCGGCGGGGCCGGGGCGCGGCGCGGGGCCGGGGCGGGAGGGGAGGGGAAGGGGAGGCAGCCAGGCTCGGTACAAAGGGGGCCCGGCCCGCCGGGGAGCATCCCGGGGTCCCCCCCGCGCCCGGACGCGGGAGAAGCAGGAACGCATGCAGCATCCGCAGGGCTGGGAGCGGGGAGGCACGCCATTGTGCTCGTACTCACTTCTTATTTACCGACCCGGTGCCCTCTCCTCGCTCCACGGGCAGGCATTTTTTCAGGGCTTGGGTAGATACAGTCAGAGCAAATTAAAAAATAAAAGAAATTTAAAAAGAAGGAGAAGGAGAAGAAGGAAGAAGCAGACGGAGAGGAAGAGGCTGATGGATGGGTCTGGAGGAGAGGGAGCGGCAGGGGCGGGCGGGCTGGCAGCGCGGATCCCGCCGGCTCCCCCCGGCCCCGGGGCGGGCGAGGTGCCTCACGTCGCGCATCGCGCATCGCACATCGCGGCGCGCGCGTGGCTGTGTGCGGGTGTGCGCGTGTGCGCCCGTGTGCGGGTGTGCGCGTGTGGCCGTGCCTGAGCGTGCCCCTGCGCGTCCGTGTGCGTGTCTGTGGCTGCCCGTGCCCCTGCGTGCTCTGGTGCGCCGGGCGTGCGGACCTCGGCGATGCCTTTTGTGGGGCAGCGGGCAGCCGTGCGCCCCCTTCCGCGCCCCCCACCGGGGGGGGGGGGGAGGCAGCGCCCCTCCGCGCAGGCAGCCCCTCAGCTGGGCGGGCAGATGCTGCAGGGGCGCGGGGAAAAAAATGAACGGGGGAGGCGGAGGGGAGGCAGAGCGGTACCTGCGGAGACCGAGGTCTCGCCTGGAAACGAGCGAGGAGAGGCGGGAGGGAGGAGAAGGCACCGGCCACCCCCGCTGGCGGTCCCCGCTCCAGCCCCAAACGCCACCGCCTCGCCAGAGCCTGCCCGTGAACTTTTGAACTAGCCGAAATGTCACCGCGGCAGCAGGAGCGGGGGGCGGGCGGGGGACCCCGCGCCGGGCTGCGGGGCAGGGCGGCTCCGTCCTTGCCAGCTTGGCCTGATTTTTAACCCGTGTGCTTTGCAGCCCGGCGTTTCGCCGCAAGGAGTTAACTAGGTGGGATCTAGGAGTCAGGGATGGTAGTTGCTCTCCTATCGCAGCACCGCCAGTGTACCGCCTCCTGCCATTTTAGGCTGATAGATACATCAGAAATGCTGCTTCAACTGTGGATTCTGCCACTAAAAAGCCTGAAATGATTCTTGTTATCTTTGCCACGGGATAACTCCCCGATTTCGCTGTCATCTATCACCTGTGACATTATCCGTGGGTCAGTTGTTCGCACTGAGGTGATGAACATCTACACTTGCCTATAAGACAGGAGAGGATTTACCCAGAGAATCCAAAAACTGCTCCCAACAGCCACACTCTAAAAAGTCTCTGCAAGCATGTTAAAGAATTACTCGCCGTAACAAATGGGTATAGGTCACAAGCATTTAAAGCCAGAGGCTGTATGGCCAAAGTCAGTCATACGTTGGGTGTTTAACGGGCTATAATCCTGCTTAAATCAGCAGCACCATCAGCAAACACTTTAGAAGTCACTTATATGAACGCTTCTCCGTATCAGTGTGACATAATACAAATGAGTGTAATATTGAGTTCCTTAGGACTCCAATTTCAGCAGTATCAATCATGCCAATCTTCCCTGGTGTGTTCACACACCTCCACGAGATGCAGCGCAGGGCAGGAAGCTGCGTCTGCTATTTCAGTTTGAGCTGTAGCTCATCGCTCCCCATTGCCATGAACTAGCAAAGCCGTTGTCGAGTAACAAGAGCCGTTGGGCCCAATCCAGCAAATCCTTCTGCAAGTAGACTTTCAGTCGTACGGTCGATTTCATCATTGCGGTGCCAATCCTCAAACAACAGAAGAAAAGCAAAATGCCCACTCCCATCTGCTGATACTCCTTTGCTCAAGGGATTCTTGAAGATGAATGATTTTCACACCTGGATCTTTTTTATACCAAAAAATCATCTTTCTCCCAAAAAAGATTTCTTAACTGTTAGCCCATGTAAACACTGCCTGTTCCTACCTCGCGGGAAAGAATCATTCCGCAGGATTTTTTCCAACATCCTATGGGAAAACAGGCACAAAAATTTCCTTCCATGCTGACCTGCGTCTGTATAAAATATTGTGGAAAATAGTACTACATGCCTTTCTTTAGCAATCTAAATATTTGGAATAAGATTTTGTTTTTCCTTGAGTGAAGGAATTATTATTAAAAGCTGAAAGGGGGTCAGACTTAGTGCCTACAATTTGGAATCAGTAGGAAGCCTCACGATAGCTTCAGCTGCGTTTGGACAAGGCCTTAAATTCAGTCATTCCACCCAACGGGCAGAAACCATTTTGGGATCCACTGTAGGAATGACGGCATTGGTACCTTAACTTCAATAGCTGAAGAGCTGTCTCTGTGAAAGTAATTATTTCCATTAATTACCTAGTAAATGGCTCCAATGTCTACTTTCAGTTGGCTGATATTTTCCACCTATTGTGATCCCAGATGCAATCCTCAGCTGGAGCTTGCCGCTTACTTAAAGTGGACTGGAGCTGTGCTTTCTCACTTCTGCCAGGGATATAAACACTCCACATATGGCAGGTACCTTTAATGACTGACATCTTCAAATCCAGCATGAAAAGCAGTAATTCTTTTTGTGGTGCACAACAAAAACTATTGTGTATAGCAACTCCTGTTTCCTGGAGGCCTTATATAGCACCAGCATTTATTCTGTGGGGTCATGCTCCCCAATATTTTATTGTAATGTATGCCACGCATTGTTTGAATTTTGTGTGTGACCATTTTGCCTTCAAATTTGGAACTGACATTCAACCAGTTTGACATGTCAGGCCTGAGCTTTACTAAACAAACACTCAAATGCAGAATATCACTGACAAAACATACCACCAACCAACCAAGATTAAATTGTAAAAGGGGCTACACAGAGCTCCAACCTTGCAAGCAAATGGGCTTGCTGTTGAGCCAAAGAGATTTATCTGAACTAAAACAAAACAACAACAACAAAACCTCATAAGATTAAGTATACGCAGGTTTGTGTGTTTCATGCTAACATGAGAAAAACTCACAAAGTACAGGACTTTCAAATGCTGTCTAAAAATGTCTTGGCATGAGTTTGGGATGGCCACATTATTCACAGACGGTGGCTGCTGGAAGCTGCTCAGCTCTTTGAAATGTTAAAAGTAGGCTCAGCTGAAAGAGGCATGCAGCATGCAGAGGAAGTCAAAGTTACATGATAAACATAGCAATCACATATTCATACAAATAACAGCTGTAGATGATCTAAACATAGCTCTGATAGGACAGGAGAGCATTCAAAAGGAAATAGTTATTCCAGAAAAATATCACCCTAGAAAGACCAATTTAAAAAGAGTACATAAAAAAGTACCCTTATCTTTTCTTCTTTCCAGCTGCAGGAGCCATCTCCTCCCCGCAAGGCCATGAAAAATATTTTCTTTGTGCCCAGAGCAAAAGGTTCCTGCTAAGCCCCCATTTCTGGGTGCAGTAAATGCTCTTCTTTAACCAGCTGTGTAATAGGAAGTGCCACAGGTTCCAGCCCTCTTATTTAATTGCCAAGATTTTCTGCATTTCCAAGGGACTGTTACAGCAAGGCTTCCTAGTGAGGGTGCTTCCCTCGGTGACTTCAACAGACTATTCATATGGGCACCTATTTATTCACCGCAGGGGACCTGCACCTTTGATCAAACACTGCCTTGCTATAGGCTTCAGCCCTTGCTGTGGACACAGCATCTTCCCCTCTAAAGGCAGCAATGCTTTCTTGTGATGTAAGAACAGGAAACCTCTGCCTTTCTACAGAACGGGTCAAAGCATACACCCAGTTGAAGTCCAGGATAAAGCCTTGCTACTGCTAGGTTTTGTTACAACAGAGCTCAGCAGAAATACTACTGGACTTATTTAGTAGAGTTAATTTTAAAGCTCATTGTACTTATTCAGCGGGACTTACAAATGACCTGTCTCTTGACTTCTTTGGAGACATTAAAAGATCTCTGTCAGTTCTTTATGGGTAATTATGACATTAAGGCCATGCCATGTTACTGTATTCTGCCATTAAACCACTACTTGTATCCTGCTATGGGAATTTACACTAAACGAGAAACTAATGGCATACAGCCTGCTTCTCCTTTGAGCAAAGGAGAAGGCAGACACTGGGCTTCACGGGCAGTAAGGACACAGAGCTGCTCCCAGTAACCATACTGAGACTGACTGCACTGTCCCAGCCCACCACCAGCATTAGGAGAGCAAAGAGAAGGCAATGGGCAGGAGACACAAGCAGCTGAGTTATACTCAGCCCTCATCTGCCTCTGAAAATATTAAAGCCTCTAAGCAGTCCCATTTAAAAATACGTGATCACTTTTAAATCACATTTTAAAATGAGTAAGCATATGCGGTGCAACTAGAATATGTATTAATGGCATTTACCTCACTAACAAGCTATTACATCTACCACAAGTGTCTGTCTTACAGTGTGACGAATTACTTGTTCAACAGAAAAGTCATTGTTTTTCACCTTATCAATTACTAGAAAAAATGTTTACATGTGCCCATCTATTTTCATACAGCTCAGTTGTCAGTTTTAATTAGGTTCTAATTCTTTCCATCACTAGTAATTCTTATCTATTTATCCACGTGCAGTAAGTGGGAAGTTGTTTTAGAACCCATAAAGTATTCACTGCTGTAATTAATATTGTGAATGTGTATTTTTCTTTACTGCCTTGCAAATCTCCCAGTGGGTTTCCTCCCTGACTGTGTCATGTTACCAGACCTAATGGGATTTATTTGTCACATGTTCTGCCACTGTTTTTTCATATTTGCTTTCACAAACCTGTTATGCTTGGATAGCTTCAGAAGCAACAATTATAACCAAGTTTTCAATGCCAATCTCATCAATGATAAATGTGAATTGCCATATGTCACCTTTATTATGGATTATTTATGCACAGGAAAAGCTTACTACTCCTTTGAATTACTGATCTCCTTGAGGGAAAGCTGGTGGTGCCTTGCGTTGATTACAAAACGTTTTCCTGTAATCATCAAAATGTTCTACAAAGTTGCTGGTCTGTAATTTGTTTTTCATTGTTGCTAGTTGTGGTCTCTTCAAAATAGGAGACTGGCAATGGGAATATCTAGATTTTATATCGGGCTGTCCACACCCATTAGTACCAATCATGCAACTGTCCTCATAGATTTTCATGGTGCTACTGGATGACTTATGAGGTGGAAACCTAATCTCTGGATTGTCTTTGCAGACTGGAAAAAAGCATGTAATATTTTGAAAGAAGAAGAACATACATATAAGACTGCAGACATCAGCTCTGACAAGA
This sequence comes from Falco peregrinus, assembly GCF_023634155.1. Taxonomy (NCBI): domain Eukaryota; kingdom Metazoa; phylum Chordata; class Aves; order Falconiformes; family Falconidae; genus Falco; species Falco peregrinus. The sequence continues at coordinate 23,323,976 of NC_073731.1, read as the reverse complement.
GAATGGCCAAAGCTCATGCTTACTTCACAACGTAGTTTTCCTTGAGTAACTAAGCAGATGCTTAGTTTTAAACCAAGTTTTGAGGAGCTGGGTATTTTATTTTTATATTTGTAAAGTACTACATCCACATTTTAGGGAACTCTGGAAATAGTGACACAGACCTATGGCACAACAATATGTAAATAAAATAAAAAAGAGACAGAGGACGCTGGAAATCACCTAAAATAGCATTAGTGCTTTTCTTGTAGAGTAATCCACAAATATAATTTGGAAGAAACAAAACAAACCAGACAAAGACCAGAGAAGAGAAAATAGCCCAGGCAATACTAAATAAGTGTCATGCAGGGATAATGAAAGAACTTGCTAGCAGAAATAAAGAATACAAATGAGGAGATGAAAAAGGAGAACATTAAGTATCATCTATGTTTTTAAACCACCAGACTTACTCTACATGGCAGTAGCTATAAGAGAAAGTGTGATGAAATACATGAATTATTTTCAAATGTGCACAAGAGACTCTGTTTTCTGGCAACCTCTGCGTGTTCAGCTACAGGGAGATACGTCTGGAAAAGATGCCACAGATTTTTTATAGAAAGATAACATTTGGTAGTGTTTTTCTTTTTTTTTTTTTTTTATTTGATAGCTTGTTCTAAGGATAGACCTCTTATTTTATCTCTTCTCAATTATTTTATCATTTTCTCTTCCCCCCATGCCAGGAACAGAGCTCACAAATCACAGTGTACAACTAAGCTGTGTGCTACTGCTAATGTCAAAATATGGGAGTTGTAAGTAATGGTTAGTTAATTTAAAGAGGTATAGGGTTTCAGCTTTTAAAACTCTCAGCACAAAAAAGTACCTCCCAGATTTTCAATTAAGCACCTAAACAGAGGCGAAGAGGTAATTTCACATCACATTAAAAGTCTGACTTTGAAAATCAGGGTGTCACAACTTCATAGCTTCATCTGCAAAGGATCGCCTGCCCTTTCCAGTGACCAAATCTTTCTGCTGTGCTAAAGATGCCACTAGCACCATGCAGGCAGAAAGCTGGGTGAACAGAGCCCGGTTTTCATAAGGTGCTTGGACGGCAAGAAGCATAAATTTCTGCCATTCAGATGGATAGTGCATTGGCATTGCGCAGCACTTCCATCCTTGAACACTCTTCCCTCTATTTTCTTTAAAGTGTAGACCTTGAAATTCTGGGCTTGCTGGTTTCATCTTGGGTTGGCAGCTACAGACTGTGTTGGCAGGAGAACAGCTACAAGTTCATACTCATTTTTTCACTTCTAAAGTATCTGTTAATCTATCTTTACATTTTTGCTAGAAATAAGGTTTTTCAGTTGTGTCGTGCCACTGATGTTAAGCATGCAACGAAACTGAACCAGTTTTGTACAGTTTCCTGTTTTATTTTCAGTTGTTAGAGGGAACATTAAAAGCTGGTCTCCAGCTCCAAGGTAGATGAATGTGCAAAATATAGGGGAAGATTTGCCCACATTTTCCTCTTTGCATAGCAAATGTAAATATACCCCAGATGTAAATACCCCAGGCACCAAAGACAACCAGACACACTTAGGACTGTGACTGGTGAGAAAGTTGCTTTATATGACCCCTTCACATAAACCAGCTAAAATTAATATTATGAAATTTCCATGACATTTTAGCAGCCTGGACATGAAGGCTGTTCTATTTCTAAAATGCTCAACATCTTAATACTTTTATAATCACTTGCCCAAAAAGGTCACTTGCCCTATCACATAAATGGGCAAAGTAAGATTGGAAAAAATTAATTATGCTAGTGTAAAAGGTATTCTTCAATGAAAATTATTGTTCTTCTAAATTATTTGTATTGGCCACATATATCGTAAGTGACCCCCTGTAACAATTCATGTAAACTTTCCATTATTTTTTTGTTAAAAATGGGAGTATACCGATTTAAGAAGAGTAATTGCCAAGAAAATTTAATAGAAAAGCCACGAAGAAACAAATTCCTGAAATTACTGCTTTCCTAGCTTTTCATGTTCTCTCCCATAACAACTTCGGATATAAAGGGGATTACTATTCACAAAATGTACTTAAGGCTTCATCCAATAAGAGTATCTCAATGGAAGAAATGCAACAAAAGCAGTAAGTAAGTAAGCCTCAGGCTGAACATTTGTACCAGATTCTTGGGGACTCATTGGCAATTTCTTTCTTTATTTTAGAGGGATGATCTGATGATTTTTCTTACTCGTAAAAATTGCCTAGAGTATTTTGGAAAGTCAGCTATGATCACAATATTGTAATTAGCATAGTAAACTTGTGGGAAAAATATCCCTTATTCCTAACTTACAGGGACCTGCATGCTGCTAGCAAATCTATATAAATACATGTAACCCAGATGTGAAGGATTTTGAACATCACGGCGGAACACCGCACAAGGAGCGGTGTGGGAGTTCAGAGCAAGCTGCTGCATGCACAAGATTGTGCACCGTAACACAAAAACATTGCCAGCTGCTGAAGGTAGGGCAGGTATGGTCTTCACAGCAGCACACTCAGACTAGTAACTGACCTCTCAGCATGGCAAACTGGCTCAAATACAGTACTCCTATAGCACATACGTGTTGCCTCCAGTTCTGGGGTTACCTCTGTGTCAGCTGCTTTGGGTTTTTCTGTATCATTGTGCCAGGGACAGACATGGCATCTCTCTTGGACAGAGGCACCTATATGCAAAATCGTGATCCTGAAAAAAACATTTCTTTTTAATTTCTGTGTGGCTCAGTTTTCACCACTGGTGTCCTTTAGCAAGCTTTCTGCTTCTGGACACAAATACACTTCCCACCATGCTGCTCAACACTAATGGCATTTTTATGCTCAATTGATCCAGAAAATAAGCCTTCCTTACTTATCTCCTCAGGGGAGTTTATTTGGCTTTTCTGGAATGCTAGCAGAACAAACTTTATGTAAAATGTAGGGATGGTTACCACTTCCTTTTAAAACATAAATAGAAGAAAAGCCTCCACCAGATTTTATGCAACAGTGCAGTGATTGGAAGACTCTCTCAGGATAAGGGGAAAAAGGACTCTAATTATTTCTTCTGCATAAAAGAATTTAAATCCACATCTTTCACATTCCTGGAGAGAGCCTATAACTGGGGCTCCCTCCATTTCAGCAAGCCATGCTTAAAAATCACTGATCCTAACACATTACTGGATTCAGGTGCGCAGTCCTGTAATTGTGTCTGGTCTCTAGGAAATATTACTGACCTGTATTTGTTGTCCCCACTTACATATTTGTGCAAAATAAGGTTTATACTTGAGTGTTATAAATAGTGATATACTTACACAGGTGCTTAGGAAGTTTAACGTCCCTTGCCATCAGCAGAAAGAATTTTACTGAAAACAGGTAAATGACCTGTTTACCCCCAGAGCAAGTACTGAGCTTGTCATTATTTTTTGCCTTCCTATTGCATAAAGGGTTTCTTCAGAGTCAGTTAGCTGCTGACTTCCAGCAGAGCCTACACTGTCACCAAAGGGCACTCCAAAGGAATATGCATGAGAACTGGATCCCAGCACCAGAGGGCTGTGGCAATTATTTTGGAAATTGTTTGGGCTTAAGCACCTACTAGCTACATGGGAAAGATGAATCAACTTGAAGCCTAACTAGAAAGAGATGTAGCTACAATATGTTTCGTTTCTCATACCTCTCTTCAGAAATAGTCACTGATTTATTTTTGTTTTAATCTTAACATTTTAGTATAATAAATTTATTTTATTTTTGACTGAAAGCTAGTTAGAGCAAAGGTGGATTTCAGGGTGGCTGACAAACCTTAAGCAGCCATCTCCTCATTATGAGACAAATCTTTCAGTCCATGTCAGCCTATTTTGACAGTTCCCAGCACCCTGCTTACTGGAAAAAACAGACTCCGGGTAGGAGATTAGGGTCCCACTATCAATGTTAATCAGAACCTACTAAGCAGTCATCAGGGTAATAAGCAGAAGGCATGAGATTCAAAGGATGTCCTTAGATTTATGACAATCCCATAATCTAGCAGGCATTAAAGAATTCAAATGTAATCCTAGTTCTTCCTGTAGAACTCGGGATTCACGAGGTGGGAAAAAGACAGAGGGAGAAAGAGAGAAAACATTCCTAGCTTAGTGATTATTATTCACTTGGCAGAGGAAGACATGAGTTCCTGCTCCAAGGACTGTTTATGCATTTTAACCAATGACAGTTTCAATGAAAAATCCAAGTGCAGAAACAAATTACATCTGATCACTTCTACAGATATTTATCACTGATAGTCATCATCAATCTTAGTCAGCAAACACTACACTGACACCACCTCCCTTCAAATTCTTTACCAAGTTTACTTGTTTAGCATGCGAGAAGAAAAACCATCAAGGATGCTGCAACACGCAGAAAATTCCTGCTAACTCAGTTCAAACAGAGTAATTAACAGAATTAATCAATTTCAACTGAATGAGATCAAAGAAATCTCCCATCAGTTGACTGTATAGAATAACTCAAGGAAGATTAATTTCTATCCCAGTGTTCTCTTGATCCCAATAGGTTGTTGATGACAGAAGAGTAGAAAGAAAGCTTTTTATCATCAATCACTTTCGTTATTACTTGAATACACGCTGCGTACAAGGATCCACACATTCCTCTAATTTTAGACCAGAAAGCAACCTGTCAATAACTGCTGAACTACTAGCCATTCAAAATGACCACTTAGGGAAGAACATATGCCCAATAGCTGGTGTTTAGAATGCTTGACAGAAACCTACATATGGAAAAACACAAATGAATGTGCCTCACCCAGCCATGTTTTTCTTAAAGTAAATAACACTGAAGCCATATAAAACAATTACTGATTAACTGACAGCAATGCATCCTTCAATATACCACTTGCACATGTTAGATAGGTATACATCTGTATTATCTCCACATACTGCATTCATAGACTAGCTATAAGCTCTAATTATTACTATAATATTAAAATCATATTAGTATATCAGAAAAAGGTTATACTACATAATTAATAAATATCAGTAGTGTAATGAACTTGTTAATGAACACTCCTATAATGCAACAAAGATAGAGGTATCACTTAGCTGAACAGAATACTGGCATTGAAATGTGTGACTTTCTGACTTGCAGCATGGGACTCCCTGTCTCGCCGTAAGTGTTCCCTAAGCCTCCTTACTACAGACATACTGACATACAAGATGCTGCAGTAGTAAAGTCGGTAAGTTTATGTTCCTTGGGCTCATATTCATTTAAGGCTATAGAATGTATAATGTCAAGCTGGAGGCTGGAGGGTCACAGAATCACAGAATCCCAGAACGTTCAGAGTTGGAAGGGACCTCAGGAGATCATCTGGTCCAACCCCCTGCTGAAGCAGGTTCTCCTAGAGCAGGTTGCACAAAGTCACATCCAGGCAGGTTTTTAATGTTTCCAGAGAAGGAGACGCCACAGCCTCTCTGGGCAGCCTGTGCCAGGGCTCTGCCACCCTCAAGGTAAAGAAGATCTTCCTGATATTCAGATGGAATCTCTCTGTGTTGCTGTTTGTGCCCGTTGCCCCTTGTCCTCTCTCTGGGCACCACTGAAAAGAGCCTGGCTCCGTTCATTCTCTTGACACTCACCCTTAAGATATTTGCATGCATTGATAAGGTCCCTTCTCAGTCTTCACTTCTCCAGGCTGAACAGGCCCAGCGCTGTCAGCCTTTCCTCACCAGGGAGATGCTCCAGTCCCCTAGTTTGTGAAAGGGTTTACATGGTCTAGCTGCCTGCAATAACAGAGGACAAGGGTAGGTGACCTAGTCTTTCTTCCAGTCCAGATTCAGTCAGTTACTGCATATTGATGCAACCTCACTGACTTAGATTACACCACTGTAAGTAAGGTCAGCCAAGCTTTGTTCATTATTTCTTGTGATTTCACCTTGGCTCTTACAGGTTTTGGGCTTAGTCAACACAGTGATTTAAAAGCCACCATGCTCTGCACTGATGCACCTAGTTTTAGCTGAACACAGCCGATGCAGTCCAAAGGTAGAGCCTGAGCTCCCAATGTAACATGTGGGGAAAGTCGGTCACCCATGAGGGGAACCCACAGTGGTCTTCCAGGAACTGCTATCAACTAGCCACTGGGCGACACTACAGAAAAAGAAATGTACTAAACCCTGTCAAGCTCTGCAATTTAAACCTCTCAAAGGAGGATCTGTCCACACTTCAGGTTCCAGATGCTGTTTTGGTGGGCTTGTTAATGTGACAAGAACAGAGTAAAAAGTGGGGAGTGAGGAAAGATGGAGAACAAAATGCTAAAAGGCACCACTTGGTGCAACTCAGTAGCTGGAAACATCCACCCAGGAGTCAGGAGAGGAGATATGGGCTCACATCTTCCACCTCCCTGTGAATGCTTTAACCAGAAAGCCATTGGGTGGAGTATTCTTAATCCCCAAATATTTAGCTGCTTATGATTTTGGCAATAAAGCATTTTCTATTGGCACCCATGTCCTAACAGGCCAAAACTGAACACTTTTATTCCATTTTTACACATACCTTATTCAGGCGAATTCCCATCGACTTCAAAGGAAGCCTAAAAACTTACAGGCATTCAGTTCTCACATTATCTATGGCTGTGTCTATATTTATGTTCCCATGCATGCCTTGGCATGCCCCAGGGTCCTGCTCCAAAGAGCGTTCAGACCAACGCCCGGCTACAACATGCCATGGCTCACGCTCAGGCTTTGGGCTCAAGCTTTTCCTTGGCATGAGAACTGGGTCTGAGAGGTGTGGGGACAAGGGATCGGCACATGCCTGGGTCTTGTACAGCAATGGCATTCAGCCTGCATCTGCTTGTGAGCCCAGGGAAATGGGAAGGACTCCCACATACCATGACAGAAGTAGTCTACCTGCTTAAGAGGTTTCCACGGGCGTTCAGCAGAGCACAGCTCTCAGAAAATACTAACCGCAGGAAAGCACGAAAGGCAAACACTAAAAAAAAGTGTACCTGAAAAAGGTGTACACAGCTTGGTTTTGGATAAAGTGGAACTATGATAGAAACTCACTTACCCATCAGATTCAAAATCAGCATATGAACCAAGCCAAAGCAGTCACCCATTAATTTAGAATGAATGGCATGCCAATTATTCAAAGTTATTCCCTTAGTTCTTGCCATAATTTTTCTCTCTAGTACAGACTACTAAGTCTGACTAGGTAAGATGTGTGTATTGGCTTCATTACAATAGCATATATATGCTAAATATTGTGAAGTTAACTTTATTTCATTAATTCTTCGAGGTGGAAAAGTGCTGTTACGTCCATTTTTATCAAAGTGACCCAGAAAACAGTGACTTGACAACATTTCACAGGGAGTTCCCTGTGGACAAGAAATTGTTAACAGGTTGGGCTTTAGTTCTTTGTGTACTCAGCTGTAAATGTGCGCCAGGAGAACTGGGCCATTTTTCTCCTTTGTAATGGACATTTGTTTCTAAAATCTCCAAAATATATAATGGATATCATGATCATGGATAGAAAGTTTAATTATGCATGTATGTTTAACAACTTCTGATCTTTGTTCTAAATTTTCCTTACTGTTCTCTTACAACTGTAATGACTGATTTTCTTTTTCCCTTGTGAAGTTTGCCTTATAATTTTTTTTCTTTTCTGCCTATATCCTAATTTAGTTTGAAGGTTTTTTCTAAGCTGTTTTTCTTTCTACTTCCAAGTGCTTCTGGCCTTCTAGCTTACACGTTCTCCCTGTGAGATGAAGTACCATGCACATTTCCAAATTCTGTCTCCCTCAATAATAAGTAAATTTCTATGTTTTCAAGAGACTGCTTGGCAACTACATTTAGTTTGTATACAGCTATTACAGAACTGAGTTTGTTACTGCACAACCTGGGCTTTTTTGTTTGTATTCAAATTGACTTAAGATTTCATATTGAGCTGGGTATCAATATCCAATTTATAAGCAACAACAATTCCATTCATGTTCAAAGGGGCGTTTCAGTCATTTGAAATAGCTCTCTATCTGAGCAATTTCCACAGAACAATCTTCTTTTACCGTGCAGAATACGTATACTTAATTTCCTTTTAGATACAGCTTCCCACTCATAGTTTTGTTTCCTGCCAAAATAGTAGCTCTACTGAGGGCCAGGCATTGTTTACTTTTCCTTTTTTTCTGTCCGGTGTAAATTTTTACATTACTTCTTGCAAATTCACTCCATGTGAGAATTGAACTGTTGAAGTTGTTTATTTTTTACTTCGTCAATCCATATTTCTTCTTAAATAAGACTTGTTTGTCAGCCCAATCTACTGTGCCATCACCCCTTTCCTTCCTAAAACTTGCATTCTCATCCAAGAGTGTTCTCAGCCTGGCAAACTAACACAGCTGCTTCTAGATGTAAGTCAGAATCTCATGCAGTGTTTCTCTCTCAGTTTTGGTCTCTCTATGGCAATCTGATCTCAAAATTAGGATCCCATAAACAGAGAAAAAAGCATGGGTTTTTTTACAAATATCAAATACATTTCTCTTCTGGGTATTTCACATACAATTAACGCTCTCAGAATTTCATTCTTTCAAAGAGTGTGACACAACTTTTTTTTGCACAAACTGATAATTAGACTGCTCTTCTTTAATTGTAGGTTATTAAATAATATCCACTGCCCCTGGCCTGAGGTTACTAGAAAAAAAGAGTAGCTAGCTTTTGCTCACCTTTCTCTTTAGCAACTTTTCTTTTTGAAGAGACAAAATTCTCCTTTAATCCCTCTGCCTGATGCATTTCTCAAGAACCCCAGATGCAATAGCTGTAGTCCTTAGCTGCTATTCATTCCAGGTCCTTCATCCCTCACATTGTCTTCTATGTTTCTGATACTGGATGCATGGGGTCTTTTCTGTTCTTCTTCAGATACCATTGAGTGCTCTTAGTGGTGATTAATGCTAGTGCCCAGGTTGAATCTTGTAACTGTGATGAATCTTCCAAATTGTAATGGGTAAACTGACAAGTATGTGTTGGGCATGTGTGACACTGGGCTTGTGAGGGAGGGAAGCTGATGCTTCTTTTCATCTTCCTCTTGCTGTTGATCTGTTCTGGTTCAAAGCGATACATTGTGCAAGGAATGTTACACTTCTGCTTATGACTGTTCAGAGTCCAATTATCCTTAAACCCTTGCTTCAACCCAAGTCTAAAATAAGCTTTCTGGCCATAGGAAGGTGATTGTTACAAGCAGCAGGTCTCCTTTAAGTAAATGAGGAGAGTTAGCACTTTTTAAAGGAATCCCAAGTGGCCAGCCACTGAACAGAAAGCCACCAAACATCACACAATTTGGCGTACTGATTCTTTCGGACCCACCTACAAACAGAACTACCCATATGGGCCAGTGTCTTCTGGTTCCTGATCCTTGTGTTATCACTGTATGAATACAAAGTGCCACCTAATAAACTAGGCCCTTCTAGTCTGTTTTAATGAAATTTATTAGAAGTCCTGTTAAAACCACCATCTTGTTTATACTGATTATTTTTGCTGGTGTCAACAATACATAGGAGGTGGGGTTTGGCCAGCAAGGGCTATCAGTCCTGCATGCCAGCCTACAGGCCCCAGTAAAATATCAGTGGGAAAAGTGCACTTAGTTCTAGTCATTGGTGGTCCACAAAAATTAACCCAAAAAGCAGCAAAGGCGGCTTCTAGATGCATTCTTTCAGAGGAAACTTGGCTCACTTATTCTGGCAAAATGAAGGCTGAAAAGACATCTGATTGCTGTATGTAGATCAATCAAAAAGACTTTTTTGAGCTCATGGACCATGTTGGCACAAAACCAAAACCATTCTGCGAATAAATTTTGGCTGGAAATCACAATAAGCATGAGAAGAGCCAGCTTGTGGAACAACCTCTCAATAGGGAGGATGAGAACAAAAACCTAATGTTGTAAAATAGAGACTGGTCAATTTATAAAAAATGACATGCTGCCTGCAAAAACAGATTGGTCTCAGAGGCTCAGCAGATTGATGGTGAACCTTCCTGAACCCATAAACCACATTCTGCAGTCTTCACAGAGCCACATAGACTTCAGGGAGCTGTTGGGAGAGTGGATAGCTCAGCAAGTCCCACATCTTTTACTGTTCCCTTGTGGATATGGGCTGGATGGCCTCTGCATCCCAGACAAAGCCATGCCCATTGGCTCAGGTCCCCCAGCAGCCTCCAAACCAGTGCAGCCCACTGCCACATGAGTGCCGCAACCCCAGCATGGGAGTTCATTTGGCATGCAGCTTGAAAAATCCAAGACCTTCATCTCAAACCCTCTCAAACACACACAGAGATGTAACATTCTTCCAACCCACACCTCTCAGGACCAGTCTGTCCCTTCTCTAGCCTAAGGAGAAGAAAAATCATCTGGGGAAAAATGTCTTCTAGAATAAGACTGTTTTCCAAGAACTTGTTCTCTGATCTCCAGTATTTTTAGCAACAGTAGCACTAAGAACCACAGTGAAAATTGAACATTTTTATGCTAAGTTACCATCATCAGGGTGAAACACTGTAGTGATAACTTGAGAAGATCTGAGATTTAAGAGGCAATAACGGTGTCCTGGACTGCGTGTTCTATCAAAGCCAAAACACTCGCAGCAAGTAAGTGTCAAAGCCAAGGATATGTACCGTTTATTAATAGAAGATGAAGCTATTGCTGAGTTAAGAAGTAGCCTCAAGTTACTAGTATAATTAAAAATTGTGATTAAATATTAAGATGAGTGACAAAAATCAAATTGTGAGCTCTCAAAATGCCAAGTGAATAATTTAAAGACAGATTTTAAAAGCAGTTGGGAACAGCCTTTTTCTACTTTTTCTGCTTCTTCATATTACTAACCCTTTTTTACCCTTTTTAATATAATCCTCACACTTCTCTGGTATTTGCATAGGTTAGCAAGGTTACTTCCCCCTACAATGTACTGCTGTTTATAATACATGTTTGGAAATTGCAGAAAAGGCTGTGCTTGCACCCATCTGAAATAGAAAAACTGTCACAGTGAATAGAAGGACAACCCTTTCTGGGGCAGTTGGAGGAAAAAAAATATATATTTGTGGACAGAGCTAGGAAAATGAATCATAGGAGGGAGCACAGGTTGACCGTGGGTTGTTTGGTTATCTAAGTGTTTTCAGGATTTTTCCATTTACATTTTCTTTCCTGTTAAGAGTTACTTTTCTTATGTTGGGTAAATAAAAACCTTGCATTGTTTCATCTAAATGGTGTCAGAGGCTGATACGACTTATTTGCTACTGAGGAGGATCTAAGAAGCCAGGCAATTGCTGAAGCAAAACTAAGAAGGAAGCGTGTGCACTGACTGCACAGGTAGGTAGAATAGAAACTGGATCTTCCCACACATGTGAATGCACTCTTCCACATACTGTGAGAATGAAAACTTTTTAAGTTTTGTTGTTCTTGTTGTTGTTTAGAACTAGGTAAAAGACCCTCACACATCGCACAAAAGCAACTAAACTGTAGGTTAGGATCCTCAACTGGACTATGGAAGAGTGAAGAGACAGTATTAATCAGCTTGATCCAGCACATTAACTAGCGTGGCAGTACCAAGTAGTTGCACTGTTGTGTCCACGGTGGAGCTGAAATGCAGGTCCCCATGGGAAGTTTCAGTTAAACTAGTGCTTTCCTGTGAGCAAAGTTTTTTTTCTTGAAGAACTGGCTTCTGTCATCAAAGATATTTTATTACACCTCGAGAAAATTTCTCAGCATCTCCAATTCATGGTAGCAAAGAACAGCAACACAACCTTGACCCGCTATGCCAGATGTGCATTCCTGTCTGCCACCAACCTGGATGAAGGCATTGTTTTTTCACAAAAGTCGTACATCCCTATTACTATATGTTATCTCTGCGGTGATGCAAATAGACACACATAGGTAGAGTACACGGCACAATTACATCCATGAGCAAAAGCTGTGCATGGGTAAGGCACTATGCAGTGTTGAATAAACTCAGTAAAAGTAAAATTCCCACCTATCATTTTTCCCATAGATTATGGGAAACAGAGCTCTGATGCACATTTTAATGTTAGTTTAAAATGAAAAGTGCACAGTGCCCAATGGATCAGTGAATAGCTTTTGGAGAAGCCAAATGTTCCCAGAAAAATGCCTACCTAGTTGGAGAATTTTGAAAGGACAGGTAGGAGTTCAGCAGAGAAGACAGTAGACTTCCCCCTGTTTTTAACTCTGAGGACTGCCAAACTGTGCCCAGAACGACTCTCCTCTTAAAAGCTGATGATTTTCTGTCTACAGATCTGTCATACAGGCTGTCTTACAGCACTCTCAAGTCATACAGCTGGAGGCATCCACAGTTCTGCCATCACTATCCCGTTAAAGTCCTGTCTCCCCATAGCTTTAAATGTACTTGAGTTTTTGTGAAGAAGCTGTCCTCCACCCACAGCTAAAAGCAGGATTTCTACAGTGTTTGTTATGGTTTACTGGAAATCCCAAATACTTCTGCAAAGACTCTTGATAAATGTGTTTCCTGGATATAGCTGCATTTTTCTTTCCTGACATTACATCTCTGTGGAGAGACATTACACATCCACCGGTTTTCAATTTGATCTTTTAAGCCACTCCATGGCTTTGCACTTGTGTTAAGCACGTTTGCATTGTGAAGAGGTTCTCTTCCTTGCACCAGTGTTCAGCTCTCTACAGAAGCAATAGCACCTGTAAGTTACAGAAAACTTCTGTACAGAATTTCATTCCTCGCCTGTGTGCCTTCTTTTCACAACATAATGGCAGTCTGGGTGAGCTCTTCATGGTGGTGTCCCCTTTTGCTGGACACGTCTCACCTGAATAGAAACCTGAAGCAGATTCTTGAATATAAGTATCCCGGCCTCCTTACAGTCTGTACGAGGACAAGATTGATAGAATGAAGTATATAAATGATAAAAAAATGTGTATTTTGCAAAGTCGGTAACATATGATTCCTCCTCTCTGAGGATTTTACTTATGCGAAAACAGTTTATTCTCCTTATATACATAAAAGATAGGCTTTTCAGATGCAATTTTTATACATTTTTTTTAAGAAAACCAGATGTATACCACTGCTACCAATTCCTTGTTCATTAAATTAATCTTTTCTTACCCTTGGTAAAAAGGTGCAGACTATATATCAGCTTCTTTTGAATTTTTTAACTTCAGGTTGCATTTAGGCAGCAAGAGAACCAAGACTCTTGCAGCAGCTCTAAGTAGTTAAAGAAAAGATTCCCAAAACACTTGCTATACAAGCAAAAGGCAACACAGTTCACATGCAGTGCCCAGGCAATCACGAAGAAAAACTGTCTAGTTAAATATCTGCCACGAAACATTGCTTTCACTGAGCATCAGTATTGATTTCTGTGCAGTTTTACACTTACTTTTACTTCTGTATCATACACTTGGTAAAGGCAAGAATTCTGTCCCATCTTGAAGAGGACAAGTACTGTTACTTTCTGCTTGGGTCAGTGGCCTTTACTGCACAGGCTGAGAGCTGGCCATGTCTCAGTTAAGTCACAGAGCAACCATAAAGCCATCGCTGTGTCACATTAGGTGGTAATTGCCACATTCTCAAAAAAGGACTCAACTCCAAGCAGCACATACAAAGAACAAGGGAAGTGGTAGCATGCAGCACCTCCTGAGTGTCTTGCCTCTCTGTTTGCTGATGGTACAAAGAGAGAAAATGGTGGTCCAGAAGACAGATGGCAAAGTATAGCTCATATTCAGAAATACCGACTGCAGCAAGGCTGAGCTACATCAGCAGAGCTCTTCAGCAAGGCCCTTCTCTGCCATTTTTTTACAACTGTTCTGTTGGAAATTGCATTCCAGACGTCATCAAATCCAAGCAACAGTGACTTGTACATTAATAGGATTTTACTTTCAGCCTCCTACAGTTTATTCTTTACATGTATTTTCCAAATGAAAGCAAAAGTATGATGATGCCTATCAATTTTCATCATGTTATTTCTGCATATAGATCAGCAACAAGGGCTACACATCTTCCTACTTTAGTTCCAGACCAGCTTATTTCTGCAATTGTGTTTTTTACACTCTTCTCGACCAATGGTTTTCAAAATTCCTATAAATAATTACAGTAACATTTGAAAGTAGTTGATGTCTCATCTGAAGGCCTCAAGAAAACTTTAGAAACCCTCTCCTTGATGAATTGGTAGTGGATATCATTTCAGCATTTGATCTGGTTCTTTGCAATTGCCAAGATTATACTGGAGGCAGAACACCTTTTTTAAAAAGTATATAATACAAGTTCATTGTGGTTTTCAAAATGTTGCACTCAGCTTCAGCATTTGATTTCTGCCTGCCTGGATTTCTTTGGAAGCAAATGCTTGTTCATGTGAGAGATCAGACTACATACACCAGGCTCAGCCAGGAACATGTGCACACTACAGGTGGACCCCGCTGATCTGCCTCCCTTTCTACAGGAGAGTTGCACAGAAGCAGTTCAGGCAGCACTGGTACTGTAATAGTCAAATACAATCTCTTATTCAAATGTGTAACCAGGCGTTCAAGGCTTTGCTTTCTCCACGTGAGAGAAACAGTGGGGCTGAAGGCAGATCTCTTCTGGTGTACGTGTGGGTTAGCAAGTACAGCCAGCAGCTGCCATGGCCTTGTTGACTTACAGCATTAGAGTACTCCATAAAGGGGGTGAAGATTCAACTCTCAGAGCTCTTGAGGCCACACAACCTCAAGCCATGTGTTTATAGCTGGGCATATGATCTGAGCTCCTGTCTTCCATATGACAAAGATCATCTGCACAACCTTTGGTATGGCCTTTGCATCCCTCCCACCACTTCCAGTATGGTAGTAACATCTCTGAAGCTATCCTCACCAACCACGGAATGGGGGCATAATGACACTTTGAAGGGAATCCTGCAGCAGCCTGTAAGAGTCTGTTGGAGGTAAAGTTACAAGTCTGAGAAACCAGAGTATGGTATCAGCACTTTCTTCAGCATTCTACTAAGCTTTCTGTGTGTAACATAAGTGTATACAATACACAAAGTTGTTTCGTGAGCAAATATAAAGCAAATGGTAGATGGTAAAACTGAAATATCTATTTGAGGGAATAATGGCAACATTAGCAAGATAAAATCATTATATGGGCATGTCTCCCACTGAGGAGTTTTTGTTTTTTACGTGTATTTTTGTGAAGAGTGGGAAATACCTCTTTTAAGAAGTATTAGCAGAGAGAATTAGCAGAGAGAATCCAAACAAATGTCCTTACTTCAGCTAAGCAAGAGCCCAACAACATCTAAGGGCAAGTCCATGGGAATTTTGTCTTATTCTTCAGTGCTACAGTCCCAGGCGCCCTTAATGACAATGTTCTTAGCTTTATAAATTATAGTACAACCCGTAAGTTGTTTATCTCTGGTCATATAATGTGGTTTCTATTTAAATTTCAGTTATGTGGTTTTACCAGTTTGCAAGAGATTTGACCTTTCACTTGCTTTTCTCTATTACCTACCAACACATTTTTAGGCAGTGATACATTTTTGGTTTGGAGCGTGATGAAAATGAAAACAGAACAAAACAGCAGGCATTTCTCAGTGGCATAAAGGACAATGAAACTGGAGAGTCTATGATTACTGTGCAACTCAATGGGTTTTCAAATGAACAGTTCAGCAGCCACCACTCCATCATTCAAGTGACTGTTAAGATTTTTTTCTGATATTAACAGCTGCTCAGTTTATAATATGATAGTGCATATATTACTCCAAATCTTTGAGGGAGAAAATGAGTCAAAATCATTTTTCTCCTAAATAATCTACACATAACATTTCTAGTAAAAACATATGAAATGAAAATAATTTTTTTCAGCTTTGATGGAAAGCTTGGTCCATGTCAAATAGAGAAATAAGAAACATATTTTGGCTTAGAACATAGGATCGGTAGGGTTTCTTCAATTTGTCCAACAGTTCTGAATGGATAGCTATGCCTGTATAGAATCCCACTGATTTTATATATGGAGACATACACTTATCAAGTAGCAGGAAAAGTGGTGTTATGAGCTCTAAGTCTCTTTCCAGCTGACCTATCTGTGTCCAATATATTGTTCCTGTACAACAACTCACTCATTTTGTGGAAAAAATGTTATTCTTTCTGGGCTTCTTTTTTCATCACATATCACCAGTAAAAAGCATCATAATATAATCTTAATCCTGATCCCAAAGTAAATAAAATAGTTTCCTAATTCAGTTAATGTCTTTTGAATCATTTGATTTTGCCATCAAGCTTTTAAATAAGAGACTGCTTATTTTTGAGTGCTTATTCAGAAAAATCACACTGGACTCTTTTGCCCAAACATTTTGGATTGCTTATATCAACAGGAACCAGAACCTGCCCAAACTTACGGGTTTGATTAGTCAAAGTGTGCAGACAGAACAGTTTAGAAAGGCATTTTTAGATCCTGGCCTAAACACCTGGAGATGTGAAAAAGGAGGCAGAAAAATAATGCAGCAAATTTGTGCTAGACCACTCTGGACTAAAATATATTACATTTCACTGTGAACCTGAATTTTATCTTTACAGGAAACACTGCATGAATAAAATCATTCCTCTCCCAGCCCACTCTGACCTCCCTTTAGAAATATAAGCTCTCTTTGAGTAACTCAAATATCACACATGGACAAATCTATGCATTTACTGTGATGTTTCATGCAGTACTGTCTCAAAACAAAACATTGCTAAAAAGTGGTCATCACCACTTTAAATCATGTATTTTTTTCTCTCCACCAGTCAAAAATAAAGAAGGATATAATAAATAAAACAGTGGAAGGAGGCCAAAAAGGTATTTGTCTTCATGTTATTTTGTGGTTTACCGCATCATACTGAAGATCTCAGCATTATACCATGTTGAATGTTGCATGAATTTGCCTGCCAGCATAAAGTGGTTCCTTTCTCTTCCAGAAGTGGATGTAGGAAGTAAATCCTCTCTTTTTGTTACAGATTAATTAAGATGGGAAGTGGTTATACATACGAGAAAATTAAACTACCATCTATCTTATCTAAATCAATCACATTAAAATAAAAGTATTAAACATCTACTTAATCTCAACATGATGCCTCTCAACTTCTCAAACATGCTTTGTCAGTACTGCTTATCTTTTTGACTACATACTTTACAGGCATTAGGCATTAATTTTCATCTGGTTTTTTGCTCTCTCTTTTTCAAACCCTGTCTCATTATCTTCTCCCAGACAATTTTCAGCTTTCACCTGCTCTTGGACTTGGCATACTTCCAAGTTTAAAATCTTGACCACAGCAGAATTCTCACCAAGGGCCAGGAGAAACACAAAGCATACATACTAAGCGTACATAAATTTAAATAATCTCTGCAAACTAAGTTCTTACAGCTGTAGTGGGCTGGCAAATGCCTGGGTATATTTATTGATGCAGCTCTTTAATAGAGAAAACTAGAAAGTTTAAAGAACAGTGGAAAAATGGAACAGAGCCTACAAGAATAAAATATTCATTTGGCTGAAGCATGATCTAGGATATACCAAGAATATTTGCAAGGTGATCAGTTAGTCAAACAATGAGTGACAGTTCTGGAACAACCTTCTTTTTCTCCTCTGCTTTCAAACATAATACCTATTTCTACAGAATTTAGAAACACTATAAATATTTTCTCTTTTCCATTCTGTTAGCAGACTTTCACCTCAGCTTCTCCAGTATCCTCAGAGAAAGATGCTGAGGTGCTGTTTGTGCTAATAGGCTGTTTATGATTTTCCCTTATTTCTGCTTAGTTCTCCTTTCTTATTTTAGATTATGACTTTCCTGGAAACACCTGTCTTACAAATACTGAAACAGCATCAATAACTCTAAAGAGGTACGGATTAAATGTCTATTAGATACAACCTTCAAAGCAAATCATGTCTGATCTTGTTGGCTTGTTTGCATTACATTTTGGTTTTCATATGAAAAGGGGTTTGTGCTACAGGCCATGGCTAATATTTACCTCCACCTTCCTCCTATATATGATGCACCAACTCTCTTTTGAGATGTACCCTTCAGATTTAATGCCACAGATAGATACAGGAAAGGGTTGTGTCCTACTAATCCAAGCCCCTATGGAAAACTTCCATTTCAGGGAGGAATTTTCTTCCCTTTTCTTTTGAAAAGTACTTTTTGTTTTTAAATATTAAGTTGCTGCAATTTCACCCAATAGACAGAAAATAACTGAAGTTATATTCACATAGTCTATAATGCAGATTGCATAATGTAACAGGATGGCTCTGTTCCATTACGCCTCATTACTAAGTTGAAAATTACTGACGCTGTACATTTTTATCTTTAGTATTTTATCATTTTAAATTATGACTGCAGTGCAGGTTACTCTATGTAGTAAATAATCTAAAAACATTTCCTGCCTGGCACCCTACTAACAGCAAGCAACGCCTTCCTTCCCAGGTGGTCCTGGGGCCTTACTTAAATTCTAGTTAGGTAATTCCATTCTGCCTGCCTGAGGTCTCCTTTAGACTTTGCAAACGTATTCTTCATTTGTCATGCGTTTATAGTGGTGCTGCAGGCTATGGAACAGCTGTACTTGGGTGCTAGAGCAGTCTTGATACCTCAGTACAACTTACCTCAGCAGTTTTCTATACTCTTTAGAATCATGGGATGAAAACTGATAGAAAATAAGTTGGTGTTGGTGATGGCAGTGTTTGTTTTCAGTATTTAAAAAATAAATGCTTGAGTTCATCAGCTTCCTAAAGATTCAAAACTACTAATTCTTCAGC
Source organism: Falco peregrinus (assembly GCF_023634155.1). Classification (NCBI taxonomy): domain Eukaryota; kingdom Metazoa; phylum Chordata; class Aves; order Falconiformes; family Falconidae; genus Falco; species Falco peregrinus. Next base: position 23,305,236 of record NC_073731.1, on the reverse strand, counting down.
TGTGGTGCTAATGGTTGACAGGTTATCTAAAGCCTCTGACATTGCTTCAGAAGGCAACGTTAAACTAATTCTAGAGGAAAGTAGATAATCACTGGTAGTCTGAGGGAGCAGAGAAGGAAAGAAAGTAAAACAAGGAGAGATCACTGGCTGGGCTTTTTAATCAGTAATTCCAGCCTGAGCATCCACATCCATAGTACACACCTTAAAGCAGTAAAATGAGTATAAGACAAAGGATTCAATTAATTAGAGAAGTCGTCCTTCAATAAAAAGGGTTAAGTATTTTGGAAGCCATCATTTCAGCATAATTAAGCATTTAAAAGAAAGGTAAGTTCCAGTTCACTTTCAGAAATGCTGAATAGTAGACAGACAAAAAAATAGACAGACAAAAGAGAAACATAACTCTGCAAACAACAGAACTGAAAGAATAAAGTTCTGTTACACAGCACTAAAGGTTCTATTATGAAGGTGAGAAGTTGTTTATCTCCGTGTCAAGCTACCTTGTGTAACTTGTCTCCTCAAGGGAGAAGTCTATGACCAAGGTTTCATTTCAAGTGATCTGTTGATACAGCTATCAAAAACTAATTTGTCCAGTTTATTTATTCTTTTTGAAAATAATAAAAATACACAAATAAATGCAATCATTCTTTTAAGTGCTTAAATATTCATGAGCAATACTCATGTCTCTCAATCCTACAGAAAGTAACTATGAGAAGCATCCTTAGGCATAAGGGAGGAAAAGCCAGTTCACATACAATAACCAGTCAGAGAGAGATGTGAACCGAAGTAGTCATCCTGCATTTCTCGAGGTGTTTCTTCTTGAGTTCTTTTTTTCTCTGATTTGCTATCTTTCAGAGCCCCTATTTATAGCCCATTTGAGGACTTCCCAGAATTTTCTTTGTTCGGGGAATTTGTCAGGGTCTTAGTCACATAAAATATTTTTTACTGACACATCAAATGCTTTTGCTGACCTCTTGTTTTTAAGCACAACACAATGCAGTCACCAGCACCTGCAGTTTCGGGAGGCAGGACCGAGTACCCTTCAGTACCTTTCATATCTCCATATTCCCATAACTGAACTGGCCCTCAGTTGTTTCTAGTTCCTCACTAGTAAAGGTCAGTTTCTGTCAGTAATTTTCCACATCCCAATCCAACACAATTATTCAAGATTATGTTTACCCTTATGCTCAGCAAGGACTAGACAACCAAGCAGAAGGAGAAAATTCCTGCTAACAAACAAAAACCCCTGATACATCACATTGGAAGGAAGAAGACATTTTCTAAAGCTTTCCTTTGGCGAGGCTGGGCGGGGGGATGGGATGGTGACACATGGCACCAGAACAAAACCAACACAAAAGCAAAGGAAATATTCTAAACCCAGAATAGCTCAAAAGATTCATCTCTGTTTCAGAAACCTAGTAGTGTAAGTCGTTAGTCTGAGAGAGACTACAGGTTTTCCTCTTTCATGTGGTCTAAGCAATAAAGGATTATTTTTTTTCTTTCTCAGATTTTGGCTAAGATTTTCCTCAGGGCCTGAGAAAACTTTCCAGTCAAAATTTACATACCTGATGATAATTACGAAATAAAAACATAAGGACTTTCAATATCTGACTGCAGTGGGGACTACTCAGACTAACATGCTTAAGTGAAAGCATGTTTTAAGTGTTTTTTGGGTGGTAAAGATCACTCTAGTCAACAATTTCTTAATCTCCAAACTCCAAATTAAGAATCACACTGGTATATGTAAACAAATATGCATCATATTCAAGTAATATTTGTGATCAGAGCAGTTAAGGATATCTCGGACTCCCCAAATAAGCATTCTCAGTAAGAGCATACTGGATAGCTGATGCAATTTAACTATGTTATGCCATTCAGATATAGCAGATGTTCAATACTTACAAGTGTTGTATAGACTTCACTACAAAATCAACTTTCACAAGGAAGGCCATTAACTACAATAAATCACCTTTCTTTAGAACAGATATATATGTCATTGAAGCATTTTCTCTGATTTAATTATTAATAAATTAATCTAATTCTATATTCTAGTGCACCACCTGAAGTTATGAAAAATGGTTAGAAACCGTAATGTTTAACTAAAGTAAGTATTTGTCTATAGCAATGGTACTTACAGTAAAAATTATGTCTTGCTTGTGGGTTCCTCATTTGGTGATGTAATATTCAGAAGTCACCATGCTTTTGTTCTAACATAAACCATTTCCTTTATGGCTGTCTTTAAGGAGTCTTCTGAAGAAGTCATTTCTTCATAACATATTCTCTTCTGAAGTACACGTATGTTCTCTCTCTGTATGTCCTGTCCAAAATACTCAATGTACACATGAAAGTAAACTAGTAAGTTACTAGTTATGATACATAGCATCTATATAATGTTTTACATTTTCATACTACTTTACAAAGGGCAGCTGATTGAATAGGTTAGGAAGCACTTAGAAACCTGAAACAAAATTACAGAGTTCCTTAAAAGATTGAATAATTGTATCTCAAATATTCCAGAAGGTTTTAAAAGACCACAGCTTCTTTACTATAAATGAATAAATGAAAATTAGTGTCCCCATTAATTCTTCCTTTCTTAAGCATCATTCACATGAAACATGCATATGCAGCATGCAATCTAATTTCTGATGAAAGATCCCCAGTATGTTTTAGAGTCAGGTGTGTCTCAAAATAGAAAACATGTTCCATTGTTTAAAGGAGTAAGATGTACACTGCTACAATTTCTCTTCCAATTTATGAATTTCCTAAGTAGCAGTCACATAACAGGCTTTTAAGCATCTTTTCTCAGCTGTATCAATAGTTATTGATTAGGACAAAGGAGAAGGGAATAACATAATCTTTAGAGTTTGATTTTATTTTCCGTAACTTTTTTTAGAAATTTAATTCTTGATGTCTCCTGCATCCACTCTTTCCCCCACCCCCACCATGGGCTGCAGTATTATGATTATCCCAATTATAAATTTTGAAAAAGGACCCTGATATATTTAGTTCCCTACCTTCAGTTGCTCACAGATTTTCCAAGTTCAGATGTTATTAATTTGAGGCATATTGTTTATATTTGTATTAAATTCCTTAAAAAAAAAAAAAAGCATAGTTACCCCATATTCTAGAAATCGTATCACATAGGAATCTTACACAGAAAAACTGATGTTAGTTGTAATATTTGTGAAAAGGTCATTATCACAACACTCACCTAACAAAGCAAAGAATACTATTTAAAGTAATCTAGTGATATGGCAGTCATATAACCTTATTCTAAAATTTATGATATATGATTTTAAATATTTGAAGATATGGTGAGAGTTAAGAGAATGAATGTAACTCTGTCTCTCTCTCTTAAACATTCTGTAATCCACTTGTAAATATATGCATCCACAAAGGAATATTATCATTAGTAAAAGAAAATCTGCCTTGACTTTGGGGACTTAACTTGTAGCCAAACACTTGTGCATGCTTGATTTCCAATCTGCTAACTATAATCCACTCTTTTATGGCCTATAGATGAACTCCTCTAGACAAAAAGAAAATTATCTAAAAAAAACTTTTTATGAAAGCTGTGTTCCATAGAGCTCATTCTCACTCTTACTCAATTAAAAAGGAACTTTTTTTCCTGAATTTTACAGGTTAAGTAATCTGGGCCCAGACTGTGGAAACAGACCCATATGTGATAACATTAAAACAATTATAGTACTCATGTCCAGTCATATGATGTAATTTCTTGGAATTTTCATAGGGAGATGTGCCATATATGAGTCCCTGTGATAGGTACTTTGATAGTTTTGCATACCTAACCTTCACAACTTTCTACCAGAAGGTCTAAAATAGTTAATGTTTTGCTTAAAGCCCTGATGTCTGAAGTCAGACAAATATTTTGGAACATTTTTTTCTTTGATTTCTTTGCCTTTTTGTTTGCAGTGAAGAGCTGGAAATATGAGTTGTTCACAAAGACCAAATAAAATAAGATCATAGTGGTATTTTTAACAACTTAAAAACTTTATACTTACCAAAAGCCTGACAGCTATAATGAATATGTAGATGCAAATTAAAGGAAAATCTGCCTTGAAGAAAGACTGAGCTACATATTATTTGTTAATATGTCACTAGTGCAAGGCGTTCTTTAAAACAGAGAATGTTTTCTATTTTTGTGCATTTTAAGTACAGGATTCCAGCTACTCTGTAAGCAACTGCTTACAGTAACAGCTTTCTCTCTCTCTGTGAAAACAAACATGTAAATGCTGCCACCTAAGAATCAACAAAAATAAATCCTACAGAAAACCAAGCCCCTTGAATTTTAGGTCAAAAATAAGTAAGAAGTTCTTGAACTAAAAGAAGCATCAAAGATGGTCAAAGCAAGTCTGACACGGTGACCTGACAGCATAAATTATCGAGAGAGATTTTCCACGTAGCCTGTGTTTCTGCTCTAATTCTGTTTTGATTGCTTGGCTTTTTTTCTACAGGCAAAAAATTTTCCTGGTGTGCATGTCTACAAAAATGCTTTCAGATGATCAATTCTTTTTACTTAGGCCATTTTTGATCATTTGGCTATTACACAAGCACACAAATTGCCTGTTCTCCTTTCTCATTTCTGCAAGTTGTGTAACTCGTTTCTATGAGCAATTGCCACAACTCTCTGTAAATCTAGTGTGTCTGCACTTTGGCACTGACAATAATTAGGAATGTATGAAATGCGTTCATTTAATATAAGTCAGTTAATTAAAATCTTCGAGTGTAAATCCAGAGTAGGGGAAGAGTCAGCCTCTATGAATCAGAGACTAATTAACAGGTTTTCCTGGAATTCCTAGGGGAATGGGAACTCGGGTGGGTTGTCCCCTGAGAATTAGGGCAGATCAAATTATCTTTTCTTTGATAAAATAATGCAAATCTCATTTGCAGTCCAAGACTATGTAGCTATAACTCTGCTATGTCTCTCACAATCTTCAACTGTAGTCATTTGGATTTTCTAGGAACTGAAAAAATATTACAGCTATTAGATCTTAGATTCACTTCCATTTTGTCATTACTATTTCCTTCTTTTCTTTTGCCTAGCTTTCTCTCTCCAACCCTGTCCCCAAAAATGTTTTTTCAGGATCTCTTTAATCTCTGCTGTAGAATACTTATATCAAATGGCCCAGAAGGTCTTCATGTCAGATAGGGATATTATAGATTTAAAAAAAAAAAAAAAAAAAAAAAAAAACCAACAATAATTAGTTCCATAAGTATATCTGCTTTATGAAATGGCTTGGGAATAATTTTTTGCTTAATACCATATTTTTTCCATTTATATGTAGTTTTTTCCCTGTGTTGATTCGATTTTCAGTTGTGAATAATTCCCCAAAAAGCCCGAATTATTCATTTCAATAGAGTTCAAGAATATTCTTAAACTCTCAGAATTGCTTTACCTCTTTCTCCTTTTCCATCAAAAACTCCATGAATCAATTCCAAGTTTCTCTTTCTGATGGAATTTTAGAACACGAAAATACAATGTTTTGACTGGCGTACCACAAACACATCTCTCACTCACACGCAATGCATATGCATAGTAATTGACGCTTTTAAGCACAGTAGCAATATATGCCTAACCTTGGAATAGACCCCAGAAGCATTTTCCCTAACGTATCAGACAACCTTTCACTGTGCTATACCAGCTGATAGAAGACAACACAAGAAAACATTCAGTTTCAAATACCTTTTTGGCCTTCTACCATCAGACATAAAACTATTGACATTTTGTAACAAATAAAACATATTACACAAATTGCCCTTCTTTGAAGAAGGTAATAAAAGACTTTCCTGTTTCCAAAGCTCAACAAAGTTCAGATGCTTGTCTCACACCTAAGGCATGGAAAACTACCAAAAAGATGAGCAGGAAACGCTTGTCATAAGACAATTAACACAGGCCAGTTACTATAAATGCTAGGCTAAAGACATTCACTTACTTCCTCATCTGGAGTAACTGGCCTTAATTCCCAGTATCTGAGAAAATGGGCCAACTCCAAACATGGCCCAGGTTCGGAGCCAGCGCACTGGGACAAAGGTGCCCCGAGGGCAAGGGGGTGCTTGCCCATGCAGGCTGTGAGCTCCTGCAGGCTTGGCACCTAAGCACATGGCAAAAGTTGCTTGCTCAAAGTTTCATCCCATGAGCACTCACAGTCTGTTCCAGAGGACAAAAACCCCAATAATCAGTCCTCAACATCTTCCTAAAACCTCTCTCCCTGGCACCTGAAGGTATGCCCTTTTCCTGCTACAACACAGACAGGTGAGTTTCAGGAATTGCTGCAGCTGATTTTAACTGAATTGCCTAACTGTCCTGAAACAAGAGTAAGGAGCGTTCACATATTGCAGTGAATCAGCTTTCAGTAAGCTGTTTTTTGCTACCTCTTGTCTTCTAGCTATCAGTTCTCAGATGCAACGCCTGGAAATAGTCCTATAGGTGGGCTGTAAACCTGCTAATCAATGAAATATAGAGGCAAATTTAGCATTTCAGCAAGCAAGCCCTAAATGAACTTGGGTAAATAAAACAGTAGTACACTTTTTGGCTGAACCTGTGGCTGTCTTTATTTAAACACCAAATGTTTTCCTTATTTAGGCAAAAATATTAACTCTCTTGCCTTGTGAAGATGTAACTTTCCTAGAAGTGTAATGTTTTATACATTTATATATCAGATATGGCATTTATAGGGATAAATAAAAAGTGCACAACTGAAAGACTGACCTTGTTATGTCATTAGCAAAATATTCAAAGTGAGCATTTTTCTTATAAAATCTTGTCAGATTAATTCCATTCCTTTTGAAATCAATGGCAAAGAAGCAGTTTGGAAAATTCCCACATACAACTCCTAAGTGTTAGAAATATAAACTGTTTTTCTAAACAAAAATCCATCTCCTTTCAAAGACATATGAATCCTATCTAACCAATCCTTTGTATTCTTTACAGGTTCCATAATGCCTTTCTATTCAATCTCATATCATTTTGCTAAGGTAGTATAGACTCTCTTCTATTCCACGGGTACAAATACTTGGGCAAAATAAGGTACCTTAACTGCGCCAGCACTGGAAGAATTAGAGATAAAACCGCTCCTGCTTTATATTTCAGTCCCTGACTTACATATCAATTACAGAAAAGTCATGCAATAACTCCAAGATGCTGATCTACTGATACCATTGGAAGGTAAAAGTTTTGATGTATGTACCTTCAACAGCACCACAGGCATAACTGTACTAGTGGCACCATTGACTTGTTTTCATCTAAGAAATGGGAAACAGATCCACAGGAACGGAATTGTGGATTTCAGATGCAAAATTATATTTTTAAAGGCACGGACATCTGTGTATACATGTTGGCACAAAAAGCATTCTTATACAATAGGAACATCACACTACGTTGACACATAACCACAGCTGCAGTGAAAGTAAATGGTGATGAACTCAAAACTGAAGAGAAAATCCTTTTCAGTCAGTGTGACAAGAATTTACAAGATCAAAATGATCGAATATTTATGTGACTACTTTTTATGTAGAAGGATATCCAGAATTATGTACTTATAAAAGTTACAAAATACATTAAATAATTTGTCACAATTCTTCATAAAATTTCTGTTCAGTAATATTTAAGATGAGGACTCATATAAAAAGTGTGAAAAGGCCACAGGACTAAGGATGAATATGAAGGAATAGCACAAGAATGCCATAACAGAGTTAGAAAGGCTGAAAGGCAAAATGAGCTTTAAAAGCAATGATTAAAAAAAAAAAAGCAACCAAGAAAAGGTTCTATTCATACTTCAAAGTTAAGTCAAAAACAAAGGAAAGTACAGATTCACTACTTCACAAGGGAAAAAGAAAAACAACAGAAGACTCAGAGAAGGTTGAAGCCTAAGGTAATAAGATAGACTATGCAATTAACATAGTTTCAGTTTTAACACAGTCTTACTCACTCGCTAAACTGGAGTTCCCCCCCAAGAATAAGACGCCCTATGTCTCCATGGAAAATCTACGTAACTGTGAGGTAAGTATGCTGGCAGTCATGAAGCTGGCGCTAAAATAACATTAGGGCTATGGCCATAAAAAGGTTTGGGAAGGAAACATGAACTGTTACGGCCATTTTACAAGAAAGTGTGGCATACAGATGTATTTGAGGTTTAGGGGAAAGGATAGGAGTATGACAACTTGTGTCTCTAAGGAAAGCACTCTAGTCTTGAATGATATTGCATCAGTCTTAGAAATGGCCTCTTAGCCAACAGTTAGGCGAAGGAATGAGTGCTCATTCCTGAAAACAGCTGCCAATTTGAAGGAGAGAATGGAGCATGAAAAGGGAGAAATTTGGGACACCAACAATCTTATTCTGCCCTGTTTTAGTCTAGCACATCAGCTTTCAGCTGTTTACTGCACTCGTTTTTTCTTATAAGCTCATTCTTCTCCAAAGAACACAGAAACGGCCTTTCCTTAAGCAGCTGATCTCTTCATACATGCTTGCAAACTGCCAACTTCAGCCCAGCCAAGGAGGGATTTTAAGAACTGGATTCTGTTCCTCCAGGAGGAACAGAATGAGATGGATGCTGTCTGCAGCTAGATCTGCAGCAACTTGCTACGCCCAGCAGGTCTGTAGAGATAGGATTAATTTCAAGTCTGTGAGGCTATCACTGGAAAGACACACTATAACTCAATATCCCTAGCATGAAAATGGAGTTATTGACTGTCCCTTTTCAGAAAGTGTCTAGAACTTTTTTTTTCAATTATACAAGAGCACACAAGTTTTAGAAAATATGAGTGCTTTTGTATACTTGAGGCAGATGGATAGTTCCTGTGTCTTAGAAAAACAGAGCTGTGTGTTAGAAAAACAATATCCCATAAGCTAATTAAATATTTATGTATCACATAGGTGACACCAGACACTCAAACATCTTCCACATGTTGTTCACATTCAGTTAAGCTGTTTTGCTTGATGATGGGAATGTGACATTAGGAAATGATAATAAGCTGATGAGTGACTGCCATTTGGATAGTATCTCTGGAGCAAGAGTGGCTTCATAAGTTGTTCACATCCTTGCCACCCACTCAGCATTTCTGCCATAAGGCTCAAATCTGCATTGGTATTATAAGAGAGGAGAGAAATCTTACCCAAGAAACATCAACACGCAAATGGGTTGAGCCAAGAGGTAGTATAATAGTAACATTTCACTTTTAGTCCTGCTGGGCAGTGTATTCCAGATGGTGTGGGTGCTATGAACATCTCTGACTGCCTTTACCTGAAAGAAGTTCTTTGGAAAGGTCAAGACTAGTAGCTCTCTCAGTAGCAGCGTTAAGAAAATCCAAGCCTGCAAGTTGCCTATTATGAAATATAACAATTACATTAATGGACAGCTGTGACAGATGTACCTCAGCCTTTCTAATGTTTTCATAATCATGAGGAACAAAATTACTTCTATTTTCCATGGAGTACATATGTCAGATTTAATGATCTGAAAGATAAGTAAGAACTGAGCTGCTAAATCCATACTAGCATTCAGTATCCATGAAAATCAAAATGTTCTCCATTGCACTTAAACAGAGGGCATTAGATATTTTCAGATCATATCTGAAATGTAATATAATCTTTGCCCAGAAGGCAAAAGGACTAAACAGAAATATTTCCAGGTATTTCTGTACAAAGTATAGAGAATCACTGCCAAAAGGTGAATCTACTTAAATCTGTATCCAAACTACTCAAAAAGACAAAGTACTTCAAAGTTGCTGTGACCTGCATTGTTCTTCCAGGGACTTGTAGACAACCAGGCTTTTATGGGTATTTTGTTTCTATAAGTAGATTGTTGAAAGCCTGGATTTCCTCCTACAAGGAGACAGTGAGACACTACTGACTGGTATACCTGAGGTAGGAGAGAATTTATTCTTCTCCAATTCACCAGGTGAGGGAAGAGTCGTACAAAAAATAGATCTTGTTCCTGCTTCTTCTTGTCACGTTAGTTCCAGTCAAGAAAGGGTCTTATAAGGATAGAGAGGTGCCCTCCTACTCCTGTGCCACATAGACATACATTTCAAGACCATCAACAATCAGACTTGGATGGGAAGGAAGAAATGCAGGCAAGGATGAATACAAGGACTCCACTCTACTACATGGACCAGGGCAGGGCAGGAAAACTGCAGAAGCTTTCATGCCTTTTGTCTAACCCAGAGCCTTTATAAGCGAAGATGGTTGCAGTTATCCCAGAGAGGATTGGGGAATATGTTAGAGGGCAACATAAATAACCAAACTCAACCCAAATCTTGCTGTCACCTATTACCAGGACAGGCGCAGTTAACCCAGTTCTAGCCTTAGCCTCAACCAGTAACTTTTTCAACAGAAATAAATATGATTTCCCACGTTGCTGGAAAGATTTGCAGCAGCTCTGCCACAACACAAGTGGCAAGAAAAAACTGGTCTCCAAGTTCTAGCCTATATCTTTACCCTGATGTTGAATTTACATCTATCTGACCTTCATTCTCACCAGCCTGTCATTTTACATGTTTTTTCTCCATTTGATCCAAAGGTTGCCAGACTACCAGAACAAAAAACCTAAATCATCACACATATTCCTAAATCCACTTGAAGGCACTAAATGTAACAATGAGATAAAATGGTACCTATTACCTTGCATTAAAAACACAAGCACCTAAAAGCATGAAAATTAATAAAGAGCATCAATCTGCTGCCCACAATATAGCCCCATTATACCTATTTCATCATAACACTATTTACTGGCACACCTTCATTGTTTTTAAAATACATAATTTTGTTTTCTTGATGTCAGTAGCTAAAAGTGTTCACTGAAAAGAGTGGGATCTGGATGGAAGGTAAATAGGTTGTATTAGATATTGTTCCTTGGCTTTTGCTGATGTCTAATGGGGAATGAAAGACATGAGGCACATGAACTTGAACCCATAATGCGATGGAGGTTTAACAGAACCAGAAAAAGTAAATCCAAAATACAAGGACCATCAAATGCAGGATGGTCATGTAGTCCAGAGCCAGGGACAAGACTGCTATAAAACAGCTGCTCTACCAAAGATGTTCCAAACTTGCAAACAAATGACCATCCCCACACTAAATTACAGTATTTTCCATAAAGTTTCTATAGCATCTAAGCAGTCAAGTTATGTTTTTAGGAAGGGGGAATGAGTCATCTGGTATTTTATGTCAGGTCATCCAAATCAGAAAACTCAATTTGACCTCTTTAATGTAAGGAAGTTATATTTCAACCTGACCAACCTGAAGTTTTTGCAGCATAAAACTGATATAACAGATTTGAATAAAAATTCATAAAAATATTTACGATGCAACAATATCAGTCACCTTTGCATTCTCTTTCTTTAAACTAATAATAGACATTTCATAAAGCTGAACATGAAAAACACATTTAAAAACAGCATTCGCAAGTCTGAATTTTACATTCTCACATGCAGGAATTAGGACCTAATCTGAAACCATGCTCTTTTCCAAGTACATGGGAACTGTGCCACTCACTTCATCCTTGCTAGAAAGTCACCCATGTATCCCTTTAACCCAGATACTGAAACATCAGGGCTGAATTTTGCAGGTTTGCCCTTGCACAGCATTTTTGATTTGTTTTTGTTTAAGCAGAACACTTTGCAGGACTAAGAGCCCGCTCATGTTATTGGAACCATCATCTTGAAGGGAGACAAGCAGAGTTTTGAAAGGATTCAGGTAGTATCTGGATAAATACATGAGAGCTGAAACCTGAAGATGGATTTCGCGTGCTGAAAGAAAATAGATCAAATTGAATTATTCATCCAGCTCCAAACATTGATTAAATCCATAGCTGGTGGCTGAGGGCTCAAGCCAACACAGATTTACAACTGAATAAAATTTAGTACCAGAAATAGTTCCATCAGTAGTGTTTGCAGAGCAGGCTGCAGTTTCCCTTTCTCTCATTTTTGAGATGCACTCAGTTAACAGCTTGTTATCTTGCTTACGGAAGAGAGGGGGAGAAGAGGACTTAACATTTTTCTAACCTGCAGTTCAAAGACAATAGATGCCTCTCTGCTTTTACAAAAAGGGAATTTTCTATAAAATTGTATTTAATTTTTTCGCAATATAGAAGTATATAAATACAGGAAGTATCTGGAGCTATGTTTTTAAGACCATGTTAATAATCAATGACTATGGATAGTTTGTTTAAATTCTTGAATCTGTGATAGGCGCAGGCAGAAGTTACTTTCTGTCTTTAAGTTGGCCACCTTGGAGTAGTTGCTATTGCAGCTGTGAAGTATTAGGTCAAGGCCACTGTAGGAAGCAAGATATCTGACTTGATCAGTCAATAGTCTAATGTGATTCAAAGACTCTTTGAATCACATTAGACAAAGTCCCTATCTCCTATAAAACCTGCAGAAATATAAATGTTACACTAGTAGATCTGATAAAATCAGGCTACTATCATTGTCTGTTTCTAATGCAGACTGCTCCTGGTGCATCAAGCATTAAAAACTCAGTCATATAAAATGGTTCTTGAAAGATACATCTTGCTGTTTATGTTCTGCCTATCAAGAATTTTGTTAAGAGAAGCCAGGTACTGATGAAATGTCATGGCTTTGCAGGCTCCCTTTTTCCTGATGACTAGTTCTTCTGAAGTCTAGTCTGTTCAAACTGGAGGAGCAAGAGGCAGCAGAATCCATTGCAAAGTGCTGTGATTTCTGTACCAGCAGAATGTATGCGTATATGTAATTCATACTGAAATGACATTTGGCATGTCACATGCTTCCCTGTGTTGTTGAGGGCACAAAAATAAACCAACAGGAGGCATATTTGTTTTTTCAATACAGAAAAAAGAAAATGTCAGACTTGACATGTACATTAGAGCTTTCCAAAGGATAAGATACTCTAGGTCAGTTCTCCTCTTATTTACATTTGTTTTTCTGTTGGCAGAATTATATTTGCTCAATTGGAATCTCTTGATTTACTCAAGTGTGAGAGCAAAACAATCTGATTCCTCTGTCTGTTCCAAATCAGCATTGTTGTGATACTCCCAATTCTTTCAACACTTCTACAATTTTGAAAAAACACCTCGGTCTTCCAAAAATTGGTCTTCTTTAATCTGTTTTATCTTGGTCAAGTTCCAAGCTTCATGTTGCTAATACTACCTCATTTCAAAATAAGGCTTTGTACATTTTTTCAGCTCATAACCTTCCTTAATATAATTGCTATAATTGTACTTTAGCAAGAGCACTTGAATGGCTGAGAAAAATATCTTATTAAATCTATGATAAAGTAGGGACTGAGCAATTATACCCTGGAAGGGGAAAAAAATCACCAGCAACTGCACATTACAAAGGTTGCAGAGTGCCTTGATGAGCTGACTGTGGCTCCCTGATCGATGAACAGCAGTAGATATGCATAAAAGAGTGTGGGTGCCTCGAGCGTGTCTCTGCCTTCGGTTAAGTCAGAGAAAAGGGAAAATAAAGTGCTTTACAGAAACCCACTCTCTTGCGTGGACTGATAGGCATACAAAATAAATAATATACATTAAACATAAGTAAGTGGAATGCCCAGTATGTGTCTTCAAATAGTCTATGTTTCAGCATATTCATCCAAATCAATCTCCCGTGCTATTTCTCTGGAGCTATTTATCACAGGGCAAATGTGGCTGACTATTAACTTCTATTCTCACCTGAACCAAATCAGCGACAATATCTGTGAAAACCTAGGACTGAGATCCAGTCCCTTAATCACTCGTGGAGAAGTGGCACAGTTTCAGATGAAAGGGTATTCAGCCACCCTAACCAGAAGTGAGCAAGGAGATTACTACAAGTAGCAGAAAACATGTCCCAATGGCAGAAGACACCAATAATGATATAAGTTCCCTCTGCAACTATACAGTCTTTGCAAGCACTCCACCTATTTCCTAGATACCATCGGACAAGCAGACATCAAGCCTACACAACTTCAGCTGCCACAAATGTGGAAAAAACTCAATCATAAGAATTCAACAGGAAAGGATAGCTGTGAGAATCTGCAGAACACAAGAATCACAGTAGAACACTTCTCACTCTTTTTAATGTCTGTATAGACCAGTGCCCAGACTGCAAAACACTCCCAAAGAACAGTGCCTAGAAACGGCATTAGTACCTGCAGTTTCTAGTAGAGTACCCCAGTCTTTGTAACTGGTGTTTTTTAAGGGCTACATGGCAAATATGGATGCAAACTTTGCCCAGTATAAGAAGGCGATGCGAAAACAGCACAGAAGAACAAGTGTTTAAGGTTTAGGGAAATAAAATGTTATAGAATTTTGGAGGGGGATGGGGTTTTGTTTCTTTGTTTGGGGAATAAATAAAATCAGATGATAGATAACTGACATTTGAGCTCTTCCGTGTTAATCCTTCTTTAAATGTACCCACTGATTTCTTACATGCATTCTGCTGTGTTTCATAGAAATCCTATGCCAATATTATTCATCTATAGTGGGCTACATTTTACCTACTGCTATAGCAACAAGTCCCCCAGTTCTCTCTCCTCCAATAATTCCCAGAGGAAACTGTAATTTTCAGCAACACGTAAGTTGTTTTCTATAGTTACAACTTATTGGTCATGGTTATATGCTCCATCAATGGCACAACTCCACTAACCAGAGAACAAGGTACCAATACTGAGTTCCTCGGAGAAAAATCCACGTTTGTGTTGGTAAAAATTATCGAGTCAATGTCTGTATCTAAGGCAATTCTATTCCTTGCTACTGTAACACACAGAAATTCCTATTAAATCACTCCTGTAGCTAAAAACTTAAACACTATGGTGACTCAAGGAAATGAAGGATAAAATTTTCACACCTGTTACATGTCAGCAATGGAAGACCCATTCCTGCCAGGTCTTTCATCAGTATCTTTCCATTACTGTGTCCTTCCAAAATGATAAATAAATCCCTGTGAAAAAAAACACATTGGGAACTGGTTCTTTTAGATTTTACTATTTGCAAAGCTATATATCAGATTCATCTCTTTTTAGCCCAACTTGTTCCAGTGTGCAACTGTGACCTGACACAGATATCACAAAACCTAAAAGTAGCAGATTTTATCAATGCATGGTTGATAAGAAGCATTGGCCCAAAATAAAATCAGTGTGCTTTCGGCTGCATCCTGCCTTAAAACTCAAGAGCCCAAGCAACTTCTGGACCATCACAATTTAGTGGACAACTCTCGTTCTCTTGCACTCTCCACTCCTTGTTTCCCTCCACATGACCTTGCAGATGTTCCCATGGAAAGTTATCCTAAAACAAGTCAATTATCATCTAGGAACTTTTATCTGGAACATGGCCCTTTTGTGCATGGATACAGTTCAAGGTGATCAGCGCACTGTAGCACAGCCCTGTACTGTAAGAAGCTCTTCTATTTGCAATAAGATCAAAGGTATCTTGGCTTTGCCATTTAGAAATCTAGATACTGATTAAAATTCTGGAACACTCTGACAACAGCTGCTTTAAACAGAAGTTACCAGATGGTAATATTTGTGTGGGTACCATGTCGTCTGGTACGGAACAAGCTAATGATGCACAAAATGCTTTGATGCACATCCTTCAAGCAGTAAACTTAAAAGTGATATGAGGCTTCATACAAGGACTCATGTACACAGCTTTGCAAGCATGTGTGATACAAATAATTTTTACCAATACAAGTATACAGGTAAGAAGCCACAAAGTTATTTGGCACATGAGGGTTTTTGGGATTAAAATGAGTATCAGCCTTCAAAATGACTAATATTTATGAACTTCTGCATAAATTTGCAGAAAGCTATAGATCATCCTTTAGATGTATTGCAGTTATGATGGTAGGGTTTTTTTATATTCCAAATATAAAAATCCAGCAGTTATATGGAGATTACAGCACAGGTCTCTCCCAGTCATATTTTGGAAATGGAACACGATGACAGCCTAAAACCCAAAATCCAACTAAGCCTGTCAAGTTTAAGGAAAACCACCAGAAAACTCAGGAAAAACTGTTCATGGGTTATCATCAACACAAACAAGACTAGAGCTGTTCCCTACAAGAAACAACTTGGCATTTCAGGCAGCTAATTTCAGAGCTATCTGCTGTATGTATATGCATAACAGGCTCTGATTAAACTCCTTTGGTATGAATGATAAAATTGATAATAGAAAAATGACAGGAACAGTAAGACTGCAGAGGTCCTCAAACTTTTTAAACAGGAGGCTGGCGCGCGGATGAAGTGGCAGGCAGTCATCTGCGGCTGCTTGGTTTCCCCACCACCACCCCCAACGAGGGCAGGGGGGTGTCTGTAAATACCGGGGGGGCAGATTGAGGAACCTGGGGGGCCGTATCCGGCCCACAGGCCATAGTTTGAGGACCCCTGAGTAAGAGGATTCCTTGCACTGGTCTTGCAAGGACTGTGAAGACTCTGGAGGCTCAAATCATCATCAATATCCTGTTTTTTTTATTTACTGAACAAATCCACAGAGCATCGCTCACGCAGAAATAAAAGTAACAGTATCTACTAAATTGTGGGCTATTTCAAGAAATACATGGTTGTGGTCTGCATTTCCACTCTTACTCTAGAGTTCATGCACTATATGCAAAACTAAAAATAGACCTTCACATGCACCTTGATTTCATTTTTTCATTCAACCCTTGAGCAATACAAAAATAGGAACCTATTTAAAGTATATACTTTTACACAGCAGGGCTCAGTTGGAATCTCCCTGAAAATCATGTTGGACAGGTACCCTGCTGATATAAATTGCAGTGCTGAAACCTTTATCAAAGAACACAGAATAATGCTGAGTAATTAATTCAACATTTTTGTGTGCTGGAAAGCTCACTGAATTTATTTTTTGTTTTGTTTTACTGAAAATTAAGTGTAGCAGGCTTGCTTTGAATTAAATACTCTACTTCTCATAAAATATTTTTTTCATAAAATAAAAGAAGCCTGCTGACAAGTAACAGATAACTAAAGTTTGATCAAGGTCAGATAAATTCTGTTTTTAAGTTCCTCTGTAAAACACAAACGTATTACTCATTAGGACTCTTAGGAAAGAGTCCCTCAAGTAAGCATATGCCAAAAAATCAACTATTTAAAGTAAATGAGCAAAATTCACTACAAATGGTCTAAGTCAGTGACTCTGGTGATCACCCTTTGTTCCTCTATCTTGCTATTTAGGACTTCTGACAAAGAAATCAGAGTGATATTTGTTGTCCCTAGAAATTTAAGACAGAATAATCACATCAAAACATATCAACTTATTTATGTATTTTTTTATTTGTTCTGTTGGACAATTTCTCCAGGACAACTATTATATTCAATATCCTCAGTATATTAGCATCCTGCAGTAATGTATTTAAGTTGGGCATGTTTATTATATTTATTAGCCAATGGACAAAAATAACAGAATGAGATGTAATAGAACACATACATCTTGTATGTAGTTAGCAAGCAATATATTTAATTGTTTCTCCTTCATTTTTGTTGATTTAAATGAAAGTAAACAACAGATTCTAAATCAAATACAATTTACTTATTACAGACCAAATTCTTTTCCAGGGATCTGAGCAACCCTGAACTTTAAGTATTACTGTAGCCCTCGAAGTTTACTGTAGCAACAGTGAGGCATTCCCACTGGACTGCATCTGTATGTCTGCATTGGGGAAGAGAGGAGTGTCCTACACAGCCCTGTGTCCATCAGGAAGAAGAATATGGTCACATAATGTCCTGCCTACATGTTGTATGTGGCACTGACATATGAAGAAACCTGGTCCATGTACTCTCTTGATTTTCCCAACACCTGAAGCGTGAGAGAAGCTCTTGCACAAGAGTGAAAAGCCAAAGTGCAACTGTGCTGTCTGGAATAAGCTAGGGGACTAGACAAAAGTAAGTGAGAGCTACAACTTGCCCAGAGTGCCAATGAGAGAAGACCAGGGGCTCAGCATCAGCTGAGGTCACCATCACGGTCCACCACTCCTGATGTGAAGCTGTCAGATCAAGGATGCGAAAAAGTGGCATACCGCATAGCCTATTCCCATACACAGAGGGGAAAGGATGCAGCTCCTGAAAACTTTCACATTTGCTCAGACTAAAGGTTCAGCTCAGTACATGGAACAGAGTAAGCAAAAATCATGTCTCTTGGCAGACCCTTACAGGTCTACCACAACACAGTTACCTGTCACTGTTTTACCCTGACTTATTCCATCAACACTTCTACTTTCTTCAGAGATGGGTTTAAGCCACAAATTGCACATGCAGCTCTAAATTCCCCTGAATTTTCAGATGAAGAGAAGTGCCAGGAATTTAAAATTTATTTTCCCGTAGCTGGGAAATTATTCTTACAAAACAATAGTTCTCTCCTGTCCAAATACAGTAAGTGAGCACACGTTTTATTCTCCTAAAATGTGCACAATTGTACAACTAAGCTGTTTCTATGCTATGTACTTGTCATGATTTCACTTTCATCACATTCACATACTGAAGTATTCAGCTGACAGAACAACTGGCTTTCTTTTTAAATAGTGGATGAAGAGCTATAAAAGTAGAGAAAAAGTGAATCTGACACAATGTTGGAATTTAGATACATGATCAAATATCTAAAATGCTAAAGGATCTTAGGGCCTAAGGAGCTTTTTTTGTCTCCTGAATTATCACTGGACTTTTCTAAATGTTACGTGGAACTGGGGCTGGAGACAACACAAAAAGTCATTTAGATTAGGCATTGCAGTCTTCAAATAAAATGTAGATGAAAATTATAGAAACTCTGGAGGTCATCCTACTGTCATTAAAACAGATTGCAAACCTGCTGCAAGACAGAGGGAGCAGGAGCCAGCTATCTGGTAAGTTATTAAATATAGAGCCCTATTTAAAAGTATGCAATTTCTTCAATACTCAGTCTTCAAAGCAATCTGTCATACACTATGTAGTTAACCTTCATAATATAAGCATTGTATCTGCACTTTGAAAATAGAGTAACTAGGGATAATTTAGCGATCCTCTAGCAAAAGTGGTGTAACTGTGCCTCAGGAGCTGCCTCATTCTTTCTGGCTTTGCCTAAATGTCAGTATCAGGATTTTAAAAAATAATTTCCTGGCTTCTCTTCTCAGGACAATATCCAAAACACTATCTCACTTTCTATGCTGCATGAAAACAGAATTAAAATAACAGCAGTATCTTCCACCTTGTACTACGTATACCATTTTGAAAGTATTTCCTGTAACTCTATCCAAGCTCAACAAAAAGCACCTACGATCTGAAGCAGAAAGTATCAAGTATAGTGACTCCCCAAGGTCACACCGTCACTAGTTTTATTACACCTGTGCTGCACAGCCCGCTGAAGTAGTTACCCCATAGGCTAACTTCTGGAGAAATTTCTGCTTTTGCAAATCTATTGTTCACATGCAACAATATCAGTCATATAAGGCTTGCCAACCTTTTGATCATCTCTACACCCTGTGGGTAGACAAGTACAATTAACACAACTCAATCCCTTAAGTCAAAACCGCTGAGATCCAAGAATTTCATATTTTTCTAATAGCGAATCCATCTTTAACCCGCAGTATTGGAACATGAATTGAATATAAAGTAGGCATAATACCTTAACAAATATCCTAGATTAACATTTCAATTACTGTTACTACATCAATAACAAAGAAAAATTAATAAAATAACTGCAGGATTAAGCAGTTATGGTCTAACATTTCTAGTCTTACTGTGATTTGTTCAAACCCATTACAGGTACTTACATATCCCAGTTCTCCGAGAAGTAAAATGCAACACATTTTTGTTCAAAGATAATGTGTTATAACAGGAAGCATTCCTAGTGATGCACAGGTCCTAACAAAACCAGCAGCTGGATAGAACAGAGGCAGTGTGTTCCTTAAAGACATTTAGCAAATGGGATTTCCATGTCAATCTGCACCTGCCATTTTTAAGTGACCCCTCTTGACCCTCCACAAGAATAGGCAAATAGCGTTAGATGTTTCATAGGGGTTTTGACACTAATGTCTTCAGGTAAACATAACCATGCTAAACATGTTTAACAGATTAATAAAAAATAAGATCCCTCATATTATAAAGATGCCGATAGGGGTTTTCATTTTGCTTATCTCTGTTATCAAGTACAAACTCAACCTCAGCATGAATTTGGCATGACAAATTAAGATAACGACAACAGCTTCCTTTGAATTACTTGTTTCCCACTCTGTTTAAACCAGTAAATTGCATTTAAATGTGTCTTTCAAGGTGGGGTATTCCATATCTTGTTAAAAGCCTCTGATTCACTTCAGGATCCCTTTATAGCTTCCTGTGTAGGTAAGCAGGGTTTAGCACAAACAAAAGCCCAACTCCAAATATAGGCAGTTGTGTTTAGCACTGTGTTTGTTACCACATTAATTTCCTGCATTCCTGTTCCAACATGAATGTCATTTCCCAGTGCAGAGAAGCCTCAGTTGTAGACAGTTTACAGAGATCAGCCTCAGGCCACTAATACTCTGGAACAGAAATGTTATTCTTTCCTTGGAGACCCATGCCATCTCTGGAATGAAGGCTGATTTTTCAGCACACAAACGAGGATGCTAAGTGTACTTCTTGGAGGAGGGATTCCTGAAATTTTCCCAGGGATGGGAAAGATTATTCTTTCTGTGGTATCAGTACTGGAATTACATATTTTCAGAAGCACAGGAATGACTTCGGGGAGTGATAAGTTCTTCTCCTTTACTTCCCACTACCACCTAGCAGTTCCTGACCCTTTGCCTTGCTCTTGGCAGGCTCATCACTCTTTATCCCCTTATTTAAAATTGTGAGCAAGGAAAGAATGTTTTGTCACTGCCAAGGAGGAGTGGCTGCACAGGGCGTAGGGAAGGCAACACAAAGGAAGGAAAAAGCTGTGTGGGTAGGTGTGTTTTTGGTTTCCTATCTATGCAATAGTCTATGAAGCTTCATGCTACAGCAGCATCTCATAGCACATATTGCCTCATGTAGAATTAAATCATTTTTTTAATTTGGAAACTTAACAATCAGCAAGAATGCTAGCTGGCAGTACACAGCAGCTCCTTCATCCAAGGAAGGATTCTCGTCTCCAAGAAGGACATATTCCTTCTGCTGTCAGTGAGCCATTTTCTACTTTGTGCCAAAGAGTCTGCAGAAAGTCTGTCAGTCAAGACGAAACACACAGATTCAAAAACATAGCGTACACTTGGCCATACCATTCCCCACAGTCAGCTACAGAGCTGAGGGAAAAACATATAGCATCTGTGGAGGATATGTGAGAAAAGGTGATTTCCAGTTCACCAGCGTGTGTGAACAGGTAGGAGAGATGTATTGCTCCTACTATCCTGAATGCACCTCACCCCCACACCCATCTGCACACATATCCATAGAAACCAGTGCTGACCCACAACACAACATGCTGCACTGCACCCTTTACATATTCATTTGGGATATGCCAAGAATGATCCCTACCCATCCTCCTTATACAGCATCACATGTGGGACTGTCCCTTTCTCACAATGCCATTGTTACAGTTCTGGTCTTTCCTAAGCTCTCCTGCTTTTCACAGTCCCTCTGCAGATATCATTGTATCATTGCAATTGCCCTAGGGCAGCCATTCTTACCTTCACATCTTGCATCAGGGTCTTCACCAGCAGCAGCTGACATAGCTCATGTGATTCATGATCATAAGCCATGCATATCATATGTAGCACTCGTATGGTTGGGAAGAAGCCTTACTTGGAAACAGAACAGTGAAGAGACAGAGATGGATGTACCATTCATCTCAGACATGTCTGGAGGTACATGTTGCTGCAACAGATTTACAAGTAAATCAACTTCTTTTTTTTCCAATTTGTTTTCAGTGTTCAGGGTTATTTTTGGCTAAGAATGTTATTCTTTGAGTGTCTGAGCTCCTCTGGAGGCTTCTTCTTCCTGTGAACCATGGACTGGTTCACTGAGCAGCCTCCAAGTCCTGTGTGGTAAGCTATCAGTTCCAAGAAGAATGAGTCAAGTGTTTGCCCACATGAAATTCATTCCCTGTTATTTTAGGAAGAGGCAGAGAGGCTCATAACTCATTCTCATCACTGCTGGGAAGCAATCACCAGGTCTCTTGCACAATGCAGTGAACAAGGCTTTCATAGAGATTTAGGCAACATAATGTTACAGCCAAGGTAACACATGACATGGCAATGCCATGGAATGTGCTCTTGTAACGCAAATTGAACACTTCAAAAGATATCCCTGCACTTCATCAGGGATCGTCCATCTGCATCCAGGTTGAGATTTGTTGAAAACATTATAAAATAGATTCCGCTAATTATTTTTAAACTTGCTAATGAAATAATTGCATTACTAACAATGACAGTAATAATTTGAGTTGTCAATACTATGGATTAAATCCCACAGATGTGCATCAGGATCTAAGCTGATCACTTCCTTTGAATGTGAAGGGTTTGGAATCCCTGGGTCATGGATCTCATTTTGGAAAGGTGAAGCTCAATCTGCAAACCCATGCTTGATCTTGCCTTTCTCTAAAGGAAGGCTGAATCTATATCAATCCTTTCCTTAGCTGTGCAGATGTATCTTCTGCAGTGAACACAGAAGAGCAATGCTCAGGAGGGTCTCAGGGAATGTTAAATCCTCTGCTCCAAGCCCAGATTGACAACTGGCCTGAAGAGTCACATGAAGTCTCCTTTATCAGACTGCAAACTTGTATCAAGTGCCACTGCAGAGACTAAATTATTGCAGTGATCCATATGGCTGGTGGACAGGTTCATCTAGGTTGAGGTACTTTATAACTGTAATGCCTAATTACCTTTATGACTTCAGGACCTGTGGAATCCACCAGCCCTGCTTATGAAGTCCATGTCATGAGTAAAGGTACTGATAGTGTACCTCCAAACACGGCTTAAAGAACAGAATTTTTGCACCAATTCCCAAATCCTGCTTTCTGTTACAGAGTTGCATTCAGTCATGTAGTTTTCCTATGAAGGACTGAGGGACAGCGTCTGCTTTACAGATGCATGACAGAACAGTAAATAGCACAGAATATAATGCCATATAAAAAGAAAGTGGCAAGTGGTCACTGTAGCTGAGACTGAGGTTAAATTTCTTTCTAAAGCTTCTCTGTCAACAAGCTATTTAAGGCTTGCCTCTATATTTTTATCCTTCCTGCTGGTTTGAGTTTCTGGATCATTACTGCAAATTAATGATAAAGATATTAGTAAGACAGACTTCCTTCCAGTGGTTGGAAACATGTATTTTAGAAACATGTTCCTCTACCAGTTTATTGCAGCCAGAAATTAAAGGTTTCCAAGAATCAAATCAAGCTATTTATATATTAGATGAGAAACAGAAGGGATAGATTTTACTTTTAAAATTTCAGCAACAAGAGCAACTTATAACTGTGCCATTAAGATGTACTCTGGAGAAAAATGAGCAGATGTAAGTATATTTATAAGTACCCATCAGTTTAGCTTGGTTAGGAGTGAGAATGCAGATTTTGTATGTTGCATGTAAAAAAGAAGATGATGGAAATAATCTCAGCAGCAGCTTAATTGTGCAGTCTTTATGTTGTGCTTGAACTTGCAAGATGCACGATCTCCACTAATGTTCACAGGGCAGTGTAAGCATTGGCAGTTGGTATGTTCTCTAAAGAAGTAAAACTTGTGCATTAGAGATGCTCTTAAGAGGATGACCTCCTCCCTAAGTGATACTTTTCAATTCCTGTACTGTAGCTTTCACCTAATAGTTTGAATCTCACACTGATTCAAATGTGATCCTTTGCTAATGCGACTACTTCAGAATGTAAGAGGTATGTTCGTTAAACTCATGTGACTGCAGCTTCCTGGAAATAAAATTTAGAATAGTAAAGCCACAGAAAACTGCAAACTCCAAACACATTACAGTACACCCAGCTTATAACAATATCCCCTGAAAGACACACAGAGGGAAAGCAAGCAAAGGACCAAAGGATAACATGAATTAATACAGAAACCCTAAAGATATATGAAGATTGGCAAAGGCTGGGAGAATTCAGTTATTTCTGACATTTATAATTCTGAAAATTAGGCTCCAAAGCCTCTAAGCAGTTTTTGCAGCACAACTACATTTGAAGTCTTAGTCTTGATGTTTGTTTTTACTACAGCATTGTCTGCCATGGTTGGAGTAGCCCTAGTCACCAAGATGGTGACTAAGGAATGTTGTAAGGCAGCTAGAGAAGCACTTTACACGTCTTTCCTTTCAATAATTCTGCAACAGGGAGACTGTCACAGATGAGTTTAGGATTTAAAATGGAATAGCATCTCTCTTTTGCCTCTTTTACCAATTCGTTTGGATGCACCATATGCAAGCAGGGGAAAAATCCCTGGTATTGATCTGCTTGTGCTTTTAAGATAGAGGATGGGTGAGAGAGAAGTAGAGGGGAGGAGAGGGAGAGAGAGGCGGGGGGAGAGAGAGGGATGGAGGAAGAAAGGGCAAGCTGGTTAATGTTTTTCTTTCAGCTTGTTTTTATGAGTCACTCCACTAAGTATTTGCATTAGCAGGTCTCCTGCTGCTGCTAGATCATTCAACTGTTTGTTTAGTTGCTGTACCTCTTGAGAAGTCCAACACCGAATTTTTATGCATCTTCCTTGTATTTTACTAATGAATTAAATCTTTAAAAACCAAATAACTTCCCATCAGTGTGGTCCCTATGGCAGTAGCAGTCCCCCCAAACTCAGTACTATTACCCACTTGAGTAAAGGTTACAGAACCAGATGACTGATATTTTTTGTTGCTTCTTCATGTGTTGTCTCCTGACCAAGTTGTACCAGAAAAAGTGAAAATAACAACATAACCGGAATGTCACAATATTCAAGTTTAAAGTTGCTTAAATCTTGAACAACATTTGCAAATCCAAACACTGAGTATAATTTTGGTCAAATCACTTTGAAAGAATTGTATTTCTTCAGGTATGAGACTAATATTGCTCAGAAACACATCAGATCAGAACCTACGTATGCAATAAGACTGACATTGCCTTATTCCTACAGAGTAGGGTCTTAAAAAATTTTTACTACTGAGTTATACAAGAGAAGGTCTGTAAGCAAAACTCTATCACAGCCAGCATCAAAAGAAGCTGCTAAGTCAAAGGAAAGCAAAGGATGAAAACAGCAGACAGCTTTTCTGTCTTTATGAGGATAACTAGAAATTTTCTGTTTGACCTCCTTTACCTCTTGCTTATTCTTCAACATTCTGAATTTCTGTAATAGTTTGCTTTCAACAAACATTTTTTGTATTCCCTTTTCAAGAGTACCACTATAAGAGACATTAATTAAATACAAGCTAGAAACCTGCCTGTTATGAGTAAAAGGCAATAAAAGCATCAGAACTTACCTGTTCACAGAGAAGGATGGTTCAGACAAGAGATCCACTCTATGTAAGAGACTGGGTCCCAAGAGGAGCATTTGTAAAGGAAGCTCTTCAAAATAGCTCTATATCTTCTGCATAAGGTGTTTGTTTTGGTTTTCCTTGTCTTCAGTCAAAACAATGACTGATAGGATAAAAGGGGGTGTTTAAAAGGATGTAAAAGCCTTGTCTTGGTTCTAAAAGAATCAGCACAATAAGAGCAACTTTTCTTGATTGCAGGTTTATAATCTACGCAACTTTCTCTTAAGCACAGTCCAACCCCAAAGAGCAACCGTGTATAAATGGTATCTTCTTACTTACTACATCTGTTCCCTGTGTGAATTTGGACATGCGTGCGCTGACTTCAGTAATCAAAATACTGCGTTTTTGAGTTACTTGTTATTCTTGCTATGTCAAGATAACTGAGGGAGTATGAGCTACAGCTTTTGTCTATCATCAACAGAACTATGGGATAATTAAAGGACTAGTCAGTTATTTGTATGCAAATTAACTGCCTAGGGGAAATTTAAAGCTTAGCTTGCCCTTCAGAACATTTATCACCTGTAGAGATCTGCTAGAAGACATGAAGCTAGAAGATAAAAATGTTTTGTTGCTTGATTTAATTTGAAGACTTTTAGGGAAAGAAAGCCTGCCTTCCACTTGCCACCTGGGCATATTTTATTTTGAAGTGGCTGGAAACATTAAACACAATTTTCTCAAGCTGGAAGTTAAATCTCCTTCCTGTATAACCATGGTTTTATTCTAGATACATTCTTGCCCTATATGCTGCTTAGGCTCAAAACAGAGTTTAGAGAGGGGATGTCACTGTGATGGCTCTGAACAGCAGTGTCTCTGCTTAATACTGACAGCAAGACAGTGTTACAACTTGTGTTCTGCAACTTATACTATTTTCCAGAGCATGGTATTGATGTTTAAATTTATTTACCTATACACAAGGAGCACCAATGATCAGCATGTTTTACTCGGAATGTCCTTCCTTATCTCTTGCTCTACAGCAGGTGAAACTTACTAGCTAAAACAAAGATGTTCCTTTGGAGTGGTTAGGGCACACTCAATAAGAGTATAAAATAACTAGCAGTCAATTAAAACATTCCTTCAGGTGAAGTGCTAAAACACTGCCTGGACTCTGAGAAAGCTAGATTTAATCCGTGCTAATAATCCCATGAAGGATTTGTTTCAAAATTACCTGAGCCTATGCAGCTGATTTGCCTATGGTATAGCCTTCTTGCCTGACACTGTGGCTTGTAACTCTTCCACTGCAGGCTCCTCAGTTCCCGTTCTGCTCTGTAACGCAGCTTCTTAACAGCTTCTTTTGGAGCTGCATAATCTGAAAGGCAGGAGACAAAGAGGTCTGGATGAACATTTTTAAAGAACTGCAGAAAATATCATAGTGCTCACATGAAGTCTAATTTATCCTCTGGTCACTTAGTGTGGGTAATGGACGCCGGTGATGGAATGTGCGTGCCCTGGGCTATACACTGGTTCATTACGCACGTGCAGCTCCCTTTAAGTTTAATGTGAGTTTAACATACCAAGGAAGGGGAGGACGTACCATTCAGGGTGAATGCATGTCCTCAAAAAAGCTAATGAACTCCTACAATAATGCCTGTTTCCAAGATAATGTTAAATATTGGATAGCGATAACTAAGCACTTTTATGACTGATACATACACGTCAATTGTTCATCTCCACCAGTAGTGTGTTAGTGACAGCACAGAAAGATGTTTTTCTACCAACTCTTTACTCACTCTTAACATTAAATGTGTGGGGAGAATTATTGCTTCCAAGATGTTATTTTTTACAGTACCTTCGAAGCAGCACGTGGCTGGGGAGCGCTCCGTGCTAGCGGGCCAGGCGGACAGTCAGTATCACCCACCTGGTCACCACGGCCCTTCTGCACCTCAGAGCCTCGCGGAGGGTCCCGGCCACGGCCTGGTGTCAGTGGGCACACGGCCGCTCTTGCAGCCACAGCCCCGCGCTGAGGGTCTGAGTATTGGCTCTGATGTGCCAACACATTTTATCGCTCACCTTTTGATACATGTTTCTGAAAGCGCTCGGGGTGATGCACTCGCTGGCTGCCCGGCCGCAGCACACGCTTCGCCAGCCTTTGCCGCCCAGGCCCTCCTGAGAGCCACGGCTCTAAAAATAAGACGGGAGAGCTATAAATAGGAGCCGCTGAAATAGGTTTCAAAATGACCCGTCAAGCCGCTGCTGCGGAGGGGAAGGAGGGGAGGGGGAGGCAGGGCGGGCGAGATGGCCGCGGGGCAGCGGGGAGGGCGGCCGCGGCGGCGGGCCGGGAGGGCAAGGGGAGCGGCGGCCCGGCCCTGCGGCTCCTCCCCGGGCAGCCGCGGTTGCCAGGCGGATCCCCCCGGGCCGGCGGCCGCCGCTGTGCGGGTCTGGGGCCGCGGGAGCCGAGCGGGCTGCCCACCGCCCGCCAGGTGAGGGCCACCCGCGCCGCCCGGGGGGGTCGTGAGGGGACGCGCGGGCCGCCCCAGGCTGCGGGGGGGCAGCGGGGTCTCAGGGTGCCGGGGTCAACGCAGCTCGGTGGAGCCCGGCGGCAGGACCAAAGGCCGTGGGCACAAACTGAAACACGGGAGGGTCTCGCTGAAGGTGGGGAATCACATTTTCCTGTGAGGGTGACAGAGCACTGGCACAGGCTGCCCAGTGGAGTCTCCATCCTTGGTGACATTTGCCAGCCACCTGGACATGGCCCTGAGCAGGGGGTGGGAGCAGGTGGCATCAGAGGGCCCTTCCCGCCTCTCCCACCCACGATTCTGTGAAATCCTGTAGAGCCCCACTCAGAAGTACCACAGGTGAGGGTCCTCCTTTGCTTAAAACTTCCCAGGATTGTGCTTAAATTTAATAAGAGCTTTGTAGCCTGCTGATGCTTACGGCTCTGTGGTGGAGAAGGTCTCTTAGGGCAAGCTTTGATTGCAGCTAGCAGGCCTCCAGTGGGGAGCTGCCTGTGCCTTAAGAGAGCGAGCAG
Source organism: Falco peregrinus (assembly GCF_023634155.1). Lineage (NCBI taxonomy): Eukaryota > Metazoa > Chordata > Aves > Falconiformes > Falconidae > Falco > Falco peregrinus. The sequence continues at coordinate 23,276,860 of NC_073731.1, read as the reverse complement.
CAGGGAATTACATTTAATACCTCCTCCTTCCAGTTCTGACGTTCTTTCAGCAAGTAACAGCAGGGCTCCCCTACTATGCTGTATGATCTCGCTCTGTTAACTAATTTCCCCTTGTAACAGGAATGCTCTCGCTTGCACAATGGAAAATAAAAAAAAAATCACGTGGCTGTAAAGCCTGGTAGTTTAAGGGTGCTGTAGTTTTAAACAGTGGTTTTTTGTCCTACTGAATGCTCTGCTTGTGGTCTGATCTAACCTGTGCCTTGCATCATTTAAGAAGATAAGAAAAACCAGATAAGTAAAAATCAGAAAACTGTCCCACTTCACCACAGGTTGGTTTTTTTTGCTGAGAAGAGCTGGGTGTCCATGATGAAGACAGCCAGCTGCAGTAGCATAGCCAGTATTCTATTGCAAGTGTTCACGAATGCATCTGAAGGTACTCTGTCCTGCTTCAGAGAGATTCATTGTAATTGAGTACATTTTATTTGTTGTTGAACTGCTAGCAGAAAAGGGCCTCTTTCAGAAAATTGAAAGTTTAATTGCAACAGTAGAGTTTTGCTACACATTTTGGAGGGTTCATTTTATGAAGTATTTGGCTGCCAACAAAGCCTTTTTCAGCCAAACTCTGATGGTATTTAAAGAAACTGGCCGAGTACATAGTTTTTTTGAATACAAGGCAGAGGTGTGGCCTTTCTGTTGCTCTCACAAACTCACATACCTGCCCATATTTCTTCATACCTCCTGCTTGAAAACACCCACGTGTTTCTAGAGGATCAAATTGTAGCCTTGTTGAAGTCAATGTCAACATCATTGTGGACTTCAGCAGGGGCTGGAACTGGAAGCAAACTTACAATCATGATTGAAAATCAAAAGTAAAATGTCCTTGCCTATGACAGTTATTATACCTTTGGTAAGTGTTTTACTGGGCCAATTTTGTGAAGGATAAAAATGCAAAACCAATTTTAGAGGGGGGCATCCTACTTTTCTTTTTTTAATGAATTATAAAGAAATGAAAATATGCAAAAATGTGTCCTGATGGTTTCTTGAATAACATAATATGAAAAAATTAAGAAATTGCAACAAAATAAAAAAGTTCACATCTAAATAAATCTAACGGTTTTATAGCTGGGGTTGTAGGAACGTGCTCATTCATGTTCAAAGAGCTGCTGGTTGCCCAAAAATATGGAGACCTAAGATATTTTCTAAGAAACACCAAGGAATATAAAGGTCCAGGCAGGTAAATAAAGACATAAAGATCTGGCTGGTGCTGGCAGCCTGATCCATTAAGATGAGAAAGTGTTGGCTCTTTAGCTATTTATAACTGGTTGGCACCATTCTGCATGTGAAGTGGATTCTTACTGAAAGCTTTAATGCCTGTCACTCAGGAAAGAAACATTATAATATCATTATTTTCATCCTGCAATATCTGATTAGTCACGCCAAAAACACACAAACATATAATGCTAACTTTATAACTTAACAATTCTCTCAAAATCTTGTTGGTCTCAGCCTTGGTTGAATTTATCATTAATATCTGATAGCATATTTTTCCCTGTCCTTCAATACTACATTATCTTCGTGACAGTATAGAGAAGTTGTCTGTAAATCAGGGGTTTAATTTTATCTCAGAAGATTTAGATATCAGTGGCTGAATTAATTATGTAATTTAAAATTTGGAAGTTGTTCATTTGGACTCATTAGTCAAAGTGTCACAGTATACAGTTAACAGGAGGGGTATCTGGAAAATTTGCAAATGTTAACATTACTTAGCAATTTAGAGGAATTGAAATGCTTTCAAGGCAGCTGCTGAAATTGTTGCTAATACCACAAAGTATTGATAAATACCAAGATCTTGTTTCTCATACTTTTAATTGTGTTTAGAGATGACACAAACTGATATATCAACTAATCCATATGAATTCTGATAGATTTATTGGGAAGAATAATAAATTCTGCCTTTATTCAGAAGGTAACTTCGGAGTTCTAGAAGACGTAGTATGAGGACAGGAACAGATTGAGCTTTATATATATATACACTTGCCAAAGGGTTTTTTCAGGTACTTGAAAGGCAGGATTCTGGTGGCAAGATGCTGACCTAGACAGACTGCAGTTCTGATACAAAAGAGCAATCATTTTATTGACATATGTCACTAAAAAGTTACAGCAAGTTCAGCTTCTTGAACTGCCATTGGTCATATCCTCAGTGATTTATACTGGCTCGATAGTTATCCCCTGAATTGGGCTTCATACTTCCTCCTGTGGGTTTTTTTTTGGCATTTACGAATAGACACATCGCTGTTCCTGCTATCCTTATGCTAGAGGCTTTATGTCTAGAGGGAGAAGAGCTGGGTTTTTGGCTTTTGGCCATGGGGAGCTTTTTGCCTGCTCTGAAGAAATTTGCTAGCATCTAGTGCTTCACCCTCCCTTGTCACAGTTGTGGCCGATCTTGACTTTGCTTTCTGACACCTGACACTGATTGTTCCTCACCCGTGCTGAAGGTGCTGTAGTAAGCTTCCTGGCAGCCCCACCAAGTGCACAGCATGCCCCTGAAGCAACATAAAGAAAAGAAAAAGTTCCCAAACCTTTTCCTCCTCTTCAGCCATCAGACTGTTATTTCTGTCTGCTGCAGCTGCTGCAGAAAGAGGCTGCATTACCTTTGTGAACTGTTGAAACTTGTAACTAACTGCTGTGAGCCAGCAGGTTTCAAATGGGAACTGTAGTTCCTTGTGAAGATCTTATGCTCAAGATGGTCACCTTTGACCTACCACATGGCACATCAGTGATGATTTAAAGTCCTGTGGGCTGAAAAATGGAAAATAGAAATAACAGAAGAATAATAATAAATAGCGTGACAATTTAACAGAATGAACTTATTTTCTTGTCAAAGTCCTAACAAAAGAAACTATAGACTTATTCGAGTAGTTCATTCATGTAATATTGTAGTTCCAACAATTGTGCTGAATACACGTTATATCTGACAATGCATTATACCTGACAAAAAGGGGGGAAACTGAGTAATTCTTCACTGTATAGAATAGAAGTTGGCTTCAAAATTCCTTGCTTTGTCAGACAATAACACACCAGTATCATGTTATGTAGAAAAATTCAAAGCACGTGCATGAGCAGAGGAAACCCAGTCAAGTAGAGGGAAAAATAGCTAAAACTCAAGGGAGACGAGTCAGCAATTACCAGATGCTCTGGTTAAATATTCTTTTCTGTGCTCTTTTTCATCCTTTTGATTTAATTTCTTTTTTAAGATATATTGTTATTTTTAAATTAATATAGTTCACACATGTCCTGACATTCCTTGGCAACTAAACGCTAGGATAAAATTAACAGAATATGTTGGATGAAGGCCTGTTAATTAAGAGTGCATTTGCTTTGTCTTTTTTTTTTTTTTTTTCCCCACTAGGCATTAGTTCCAGTTTCAGCCTTTATAGGCAAGACCAAATGGTAAATAAAACATGCAAGACTGGTAGAGTCTGAGCTTCTGGGTGTAGGTCAGTGGCCCCTATGCAGCCTGTGGCTTTATATTGCTCAAAACAACAGAAAGGAGTTGTCAACCAAGCTACACTGACAGAAGAAACTGAGTCTGAATAGCTCCTTCTAACTTATAACTTAACATAATATCATTTATAATTCATAAGTAAAGAAGGCTGCAAAGTGGCAAAAGACTTTACCAGTGCTGCCCTGCATCTGACTAGAAGTTCATCTAGTCAAATATGTCTCCAGTACTGGCCATAAGTAGCTGCCTGGGAAAGTGTAAGAACAGAACAAGAATACAACACTTTCCCCTAATGCTTTCCTCCTCCCTTTTTCCTTTCTCAGCCCTATGGGGGAAAAAAGGTCTTCAGTCTTTGCCTAACCAGTGTGATGGACACATAGACCTCAGAGTTTTCTAGCAGCACCTATCTCGTGTTTCAATGCTTATTTGTACTTAGATTATTTCTTGTGACTTGCTGGTTGTGCTGTGTTAGTGTTTAAATATTGACAGGTCAAGACTCATTTTGAGAGACATGTCTGCATAGTGAAGGATAACTATTGCCCTGAGAAGCTTTAAACCTCTGGTTTAACTAGACAAGACAGATTGGAAGGGAAAGAGGTACACATCGTGGTCTTTGATGCTCTAAGTTATGCACTAATTATAAATATATTCCTAAAATAATTTCCAGTCTGGTAGATAGAACATTGCTGCAGAGTCACAGCAGCAGAACCCCTTCACAGAAATTTGAAGCTCAAGGATATTTCCACTGCCACAGCACTCAACCCTCTTCACAGGGAACAGAAAGAAAGCATTTACTTGCTCTGGGGGAGAGCAGAGCATGCTGGTAGAGTAAGCTGCACATCCTTGGCAAGATGCTGCCACAAACCTCCCAGTCAGTGGAGAAAGGGTTACTGCCAGGGTATAGATTGTGTCCAGGGCAACTCTGGGGCCCTGGAAGAAGGAAGAATCTGTACCGCACCCATCCTACTAAAGTCAGCCTTCTCCCTGCTGAGAAGAGAAATAGGATTTTTGGAAGGGGAAGTGGGATAGATGTGATCTTAGGGCTTGAATTTTCAAAGAGGTCTAAAACAGCAGGCTCATATCCATCAGCAGAGACAGCATACATTTATTTATATCTTGCTTTTACCTGCCCAGGATGGGGCCATATTTCTTGTTGATAAATGCAATCCGAAGAGCTTCACTTAGAATGTGCTTATTTTAGAAACTCAAAAAAAGAGTTCCTGCCCTTGTTGAAGTAACTACTTGATTGTGTTTCCCACTGAAAACCATGAGCTACCACAGCATGGCTGCACACTTGAGAGATAGCTCAGTTACTTTCTCAAGCGAACAAGTCATTTGTTCTTCATCAACTAGAGTTTATGTATTAATGGTCTCCCTGCTGTTAAGAAGTTCTCTCATTTGGATACAGTGTAAAGGATAACAACTTGCAGATGAACTCTGGCCCACAAAAAGCCCAATAAGAGTGATTCTTTATTCTGCAGGGCAAGAGTATAGGTTAATCAGTACTTGAGCAACCCTCAGCCATTTAATTGGGATAAAAAAGCTGATACAATTATAGTGCTTTTTCTATTTATTTAAGAGTCTTCAAAGTGTAACTAGGAAGTTATGCATCTGTCCTGGACGAGAAGAAATAATTGATCTGTATGCAGCTACCCAGAAATGACATGAAGTGAGTGAAAATGTCGGAGCTCTTACAAAAAGACATCCTCTTAAAATATACTGCTAGTTAAACCACGTTCCGTTCTGTTAATAAAATGAGAGAGAGAATAAAGAGCAGAGTCATAGTTTTTCCACATGCTTTCATGGTTTTCTTATTTATTTGCCTTCTGTTCTTACTTTTCTGCCTGTACAGATACCCAAACTATAACATCTCCCTTTTACATCAAAGGGATTTGAGGAAGGACTGCCTTGATCTTTCTTCCTTTCATCTGTCTCTCCTTGCTTCTCCATGTTTTCTCTGTAGCTACAAGTGGATACCACCCAGTGACAGCAAAGGCATTTGAAAAGGAGTGTCTTTGCTCGGTTGAGGGGCCTTGCAGCTGACAAGCACACTGCTAAAATTGGATCCTGCTGATCAGTGGGAGGATGGCCTGGGTGTGGGTTCGTACGTATCTTCATAGGGGCTCTTGAGGGTATCACTTACATAACCGTGCCAGTTGCTTAATTTGCCTCCAGCTCTTAATAGTTAATCATGCCGCTTAATAAAGCGGATAATTAATACCGCAAAGTACAAATATGAGGGTGTTCATCCAATACAGGTGTGGTAGGCTTTAGTAGAGCCAGTCAAGTGGCGGAGCTCCTGTTCCGCAGAAAGGTCCAAATGATGCCTTATAAGAATGCGTGTTAAGGCCCCTCTGCTCGTGCCTTTAAATTCATTTTTTTAAATTCATTGGGTCCAGATGCTGTGTCTTGTAGGTTCTCAAATCCCAGGGTTTTCACATTTTTTAGCTATTTGCACCAGAGTGAGCCCCGAGAAGCCCAGAGGAGGGTCTCCCAGGGCTTCAAGACTCAGACCTTAGGCATAAGCTGAGTTCTCAAAGGTTTCCTGCTGCTCAGCTGGGAGGCCCAATGTGATGTGTAGTGTTTGGGTTCACAAAAGAGGACAGCTCTGCTGCTTCTAAAAAGCTGGCAGGCCTGTAATTGGCAGGTGGAGTGGCTGCAGTCCCCAGCAGGTGGGAATGCCTTGGGGCTGCGGGCCCTGGGAGCCTCTGCTCTCCTGCAGCCCACTGGGTGAGTCAGCGGAATTCCTTCCAGGCCTTATTTCTGAAGTTCGGTGAAACCCTGTCCTCTGTTGAGAAATACTTGTATTTTGACAAACTGACATAAAATGCCTGCAGAAGTCCTGTTTTTCTGGAAATTTTTCAAACAGCTTTAAAGTGAAGCACAAGCAATAGTCAAGTTGGGTTTTAATGTTCTGGATTAAGTTTGCAAATGCTGCTTCTATATCTGATGCCTCATGAGGGATGCAGGCTTCTGTAGGTATTCAAGTATGGACCCAGAGTTTTCCTAGCGGACTGGAATCAAAACCATGGATTTTATGATGCTGACAAATAATGCATATCTAATAATCAATTCTGAATGCTAGATGTCATATGCATATCTCAGACACTGTAGTTCTGCATTCCTGTGGATGAAGGTCCACTCCTTTTCACCCAAACTTACTCTACCAGTAGAAAACTCCCGAGAATGTTTTCAAGCATAAATTCCATTTGTTAGTATGTATGGTCAGGTCTGTTTCAGTTTCAGAACTATGCTAAACTTTCCACATTCCCATCAATGGGAACAGCCCAATATATGGTTAATTTTTAACCCACGATAGTATGCAGTGATAAATCCTTCCAAATGAATATGTGAAACAGGATATTCTACCAATACAGAATAACAGTACAGGAGACCTAACTGATGTTGAAACCTTCTTTAAAATTGGACTTGTCACTATTTTTTGTACTGAGAGCCAAATCTTGCAACACAGAAAGCTCTGCAAATCTGAGAGCTGGTGCTGCTCAGCAACCTACTGGAGGCAAGTACAAAGCTCCAGAATCAAACCCTTTGTTTTTGGAGAACGATCCTCTCACAGTAGCAGTTGCTTAGCTGTATACTTCAATCTGTTTCATTGCACATCATTCAAAATATTCAGAAATAGTCTGTCTTATGTCTTCTGTGAATGCCACAAGCTATGTCACGTTGTATCAGTGCATTGTTATTAGCTAAGATATAGAAAAGCATCTCTCCTTTCTCTAACTACCATTCAGCACTTTTACTGTTACCTTTTTAGGTGTGATGGGTTTTATATTCAAAAGAAACAATTCCCTGTGAAACATTTTAGTATCTGTCCGCTATAAGACCTGATTTTTCATCCATATAATTTACAGCCTGGGCCTCCTGTTAAAAGTACTGTGCATTGATGTAAAATAGAAAAATATTACACTTACTGATTGTTTTACTATAATCCAGTGAAATTCAAGTAGTTTGGCACAAGTAACCACTGCAGAGTTTGTGTAGGGAGACAGATTCAGGTATTATAGAAATGCAGAAAATGCAAAGGAACAGAAGAGACTACACTGACAACAAACTACGTAATAAAATAGAAATGAATCTCTGCTAGATCTGGGGCTTGTTCCCTCATCTAATGGCTGCAGAGATCAGGGCTTCATCTATAGCTGAATAGGTAACTATTGAGTATGCGGTATGGATTCCCTACTGTGTCTTATACAGGTTTAAGAGAGGTGGTCATAAAGAATGACAGATTTAGGAAATTCCTCCTTTCTGAAACTATCCTAACACACAGCAGCTTCTGTTACTATACCCGAATTTAAGCAGAGATGAGGCAGAAGCTCTGCTCGCTCTCAATTTGATGTGGCCAAAATGGAAAGCTTCACAAAAATTAACACCATTCTTTCAAAGGCTATATACTACTTGTTTTCATTCTAAGAAAAGGCAAAAATAGTAGCAACTGCATAGCTTCTGAATTATTTTAGTGATAGTACTCAAGCATGGTTTTACAAAGTCTGTGTAAAGCCAACAGGACCTAAGTTGGTGGTAAGGGATATTGCCAAATTACTGCATTTAAGAGACATTCAGATGCAGAACGGTTCCCTTGTTTCACTCTCAGAGACTCTACTCTGGAAAAGGGTGTTCCTCATTCGAGGCCTGATCTTGAATTTAATTGGAGTATATTGCTAGTGGGCATCACCTTGGATAAGCTCTGGCTCCGTATGTGGTATTGGACCACCACAATGAATCATCATAACTTGAACACAATAGGTTTTATACTGTCATCTCAATGGTTTTCAAAATACGCCTTGCCAAAACAATTTCCTTTTTTGTATGGCTTTCTATGGGGAAACACATGGTTCCTAGAGGCTTTTAAGGCTCCATAAGTCAAAAATGGTTGCAACTATGGAAACTTTGCACTGTTTCTTCTCATGAGAAAGAAGAATTCCATGCATTACATATTTAGAAAAGATGAAAATAGATGTCCTGAGGTTTAGGCACTGGTCTAGTTACTCAGAAAAACAGGTTTTGTTTCTCTGCTGGTAACTCTCGATCTTGTTACAATGAACAAACCACTTAATTTCAGAGGCTGAAAAAGAGTAAGACAACGCTTTTTTTTTCCCCACCTGCTATTTATGTGGTTTGCAAAGTTCAGCTGTAAACTCTTTGAGTATGTTGATGAGTGACTGTTTTTAGAACCTGAGACAGCATTCTGACTGAGACTTCAAGAAGTCACCAGAGTTCAAACAGCAGCAACACTTGAATGAGTTAACTACTGTAAATGCACACGTAAAGGACTAGTTAAAGATCTGCCATTATTGTGAGTGTGTTCAGTCATAACAACTGTTTGGTGCCTGTGTCATGTGTTACATGTAGCACACATTAAATTAAATGTACTTTGGTCAAACAATTACAATTTTTGATATATGCTTGTTCCACTTTTATCTGTCCACACCCAGAGCAGTTTCCCACTGATGTTTTTCCATTTCAAATCATAGTGGAGTAATTGTTGAGCTAAATTATAGGACTGGACACAAGAAGATGGAGATTTGCTCCCTGTTCTGAAGTTGCACACTATTAAGAGCTCTTTTCATAATAGTATTCTTCTGTCTGTCATGCCTTTCACAGGTGTATGACAAAGAAAAAACCCAAAAGTAATAATATAGCCAGAGATAATTTATATTTCAAAAGAAATCAAAGAATCAAAATTATTATTAGTAATATACACTGAGGTGTAGCTAAACTAATTTGCTTTTAAGTCTTTAGCCAGTATATACGAAGCTATGATTAAGTTCCACTAGTCTTCAAAATGCTCAAGGAATATATCTAAATAAGTGAAATAAATGAAAAAAATCAAATGTTTTGATGTGTCACCTAGGATTTGATAGCAGTAACTTGCTTTATCTATATTCCTTTGTGACTATAGAAGGATGTTTTTAAAAGACAAAAAGAAAAACTGACCTTTTGATTACTTTATTAACTGAGGGACCTATGACAATTAGAAATATGAGCACAGGGGAAAAGCAATAATGTTTACTCAGCTCCCATTTATTTCATAGTGTTTTTATTTTAAGCCTGTGGTCTAAGGTGGCAGAATTTGATCAAAAAAGCACTGCTCATAATCCTTTCAGCTTTTGTTTTCTCAGAACACTGTTGTCATACTCTCCGTTACCTGCGCCCTTTTAAGAAGGCTGTCCCAGACAGGCGATTTTGCCAAAAACTAAGCTCCAAGTGGTGAGGCCTGAATGTCAGAGCCAGCTGAGAATGTACTCTCTGAAAAAACAGGCTCTTTGTCAGGTGTCACCAAATCAAGGTCCAAAACATGTAGCCACTTTCTAAAGTCTCTGCCCTTCGGGTTTGGTTATAGCTGCATAAACACAAGGTTTGCAAAGTTGCAGCAATGCCTTTAAAACCAAAAATTATCCTTAAATGCATGTGTGAGAACAAAAGTAAAGGTTTCATAATTTAAGAGTTAGACAACCCTGGTTCCTCTCCTGAATTACAACGTTGCCTTAAAATCAAAGAAAAAAGTTGCATTGATTTTTCTAATTCTGATGGCGTGTCCTTTGACATTCAGGATCATCTTTAAGGAGATGTTTCCTTTGCAACTCACAAATTTAATCGGGCAAATAGAAGTTCACAATTAAGCAACTTCTGCTGGTAGACAATCCTTTGGAGCATAAAGCTACTGAGCTTTAGGCTCCTGTACGCCAGTTGGCTTATCTGCTTAAGAAGCATGGACTTTTAAGTGTGGGTTTAAAATGATAAGATTTATCTCGTGGAGAAGATTATGTATACACATTGCCTTGGTGACTGGCTTGCTTCACATTAACAGGAATAGGTTTAAGCTAAAACAAAATAAGTTTTTAAACTGGACAAAGTCTATTTAAGTAATAGTTCAAATTATTGCTAGAACTTTTGCATTCACTAAGTCAAAAGTAAGTTAAAAAATTAGGACCAAAATTTTGTCTTAATGTTCAGACTTGCAAATTAAGGTACCAGCTCCTTGATTTTAGTGGGAGTTAGGAACATGATTGTGTCAAAAACCACACCACTGGACAGTTAGGAACTGAAATCTCCTGGATTTCCTATGAACCTGTGTCTATCTGGCTCCTGTGAACTTAAGTGGCTTTTGAAATTGAGACTTGGCCCCTTCAGCTCTTAAGGCATACAGTAAAATTGAGCTGGCAACTCATTTGAGAGGAATTCAGCTGTCAGCAGTGGAACATATCTTCAAAAAACAGGTGGAATTCTGTGTATTTGGAATATGTGTTCTTAATGGCAAGTTGCAATTTAAAATGAAACGGGACTTGTTTGCTTACTTTGCTGTGTTGGGCCTCACTTTTCTAGGTCTGGCTTCTATGATATTAACCTATACTATTGCATAGAGTATCTTTAGAAAATCTTTAATGTTTTGCTTTCCCCCCCTCAGTGCTTCCCTTGGGCACAAGCAGCACAGTAGCACAGTGAGCTGCTCGTCCTTTTGCCTTGAAGATTTATGTTTAGTAGAGACAATCTTTCAGATTGCAAAATATGTGACATTTGCACAATGCCACGGCTCATTTTTGTGGCCTGCAGAAAATTACCCTGTAGATGCTGTTGTAACAGGGAATTTTCTCTGAGTGTCTGGTCAAAAGGGTCCTACTAATTGGTAGGGATTAAAACAAACAGAAGAAATCTGGAGGGAAAAGTAAACTTAGAAGTGCCAGCCTTCTCATACCTGTATCAGTTGTAGCATAGCATTTTGGCCAGGAGGTGACTCTTCTGTGATTCGCATAGGACCTGCAGAAAGGCAAACGTATTTCTTAATGCCTCCATAATATGTAACCAATACATTTTCCTTCCTTACAAGGGTCCCAGATAGCCATGGTGCCCACGTACTCCATGATGGGACCTTTCAGAGGACACATGAGTCTCAAAAGTAGCTGTAAGTATTCAAATTATTACTTGAGAGGTGCTTATGTGCTCCAATTTTGGAGTAACAGCTTGAATATTATGAGATTATTAAAATGCACAATTTATTGTTGAAACAATATAAAGTAGATAAGCACTTCTAGTATCTACTATTACAAAAAATCTCACCTTCTTATATTCAGGCAAGCAGCTTTCCTGGTCAGAATCTTTGTCAAGCACCTGTGGAAGAATTGCTAGAAAGATGTTCTGCCTGAAGCATCCCTTCTCAGAAATGCTGTTCCACTATACCTTCTCCAGATCTGTCGCTGCACTCTCCAAACTACTGGCTGCAACAAGGTCTTTTACCATCTCATACCAGCATACTCTTCATGCCAGTCCCTCTGCTGCCTTCTCCTCATCCAGGGCACATGTTCTCTCCCTTCTCTTTGCTTCTTTCTCCTTCTTTTCCTCGGCTGCTCTCTCTTCACTGGCTCTCAACCACTTAACCAGCCACAGCTGCACCTTGTCTAGATCAGCCAACCCACTGCCCCTGAAGCCAGCCCACAGCTGTATATTATCAATGCTAATTAACCCAGCTTCATTCCTCTACACAGATCCATATAGTTTCAGTCTTTAATTATATGCTGGCAAGCGCACCACCACCTGCCAGTTTTGTCCTTTTTGTCCTTTGTCCCACCCTTGACAAAGCCCAGCTGCAGTCGGAGGTGTTTTACTCTCTGCACATAGGGAGTGCTGCATTTCAGGGCCTACAGGGTATTAATCCTATCATCCTCCTCTTCCCACCTTTTCAAAGGAAACCCGAAGGATTGAGAGGAGGACACCTGTTGTGTCCCCACCTCAGCGATCTGTCATACTGGTTTCCTGTATAATTTTATCTATATGTATTTTCTGAGGGGAACAGAAGGAGAGACACCTCTGGTAGATGCTCAAAGCAGTAGCCAAAGCTCAATGCCTGCCAGCGCTTCCTGTAGCTGAAAATAGGCAGAACTACTTACCCAGAAGGGGACCAGCTTGAGATAACTGTACAGCTGAAGCAAAGTAAGAGTCGCCATCCCTGGAGGTATTTAAAAGATGTGTAGATGTGATGCTTACGGACATGGTTTAGTGGCGGACTTGGCAGCATTAGGCTAATGGTTGGACTTGGTGATCTGAAAGGTCTTTTCCAACCTAAATGGTTCTATGATTCTGTGATCTGCAAAACATTTGTCAGCCATTGACTGGGCCACTCTGCTGAGAGATTATCTCATTGCTTACTGTATTACCCGCGTTGAAGCAAGCACTGTGGTCATAGCCATGGGTAACTGTTCTGCCTTGTTAAGCATGAGACAAACAGAGAGGGAAGAGGTGGACCTTCTCCTCCCCAAATTTAGGCTCTAAATACAAGATGAGGAAGCAGACAGATACAAACAGATACAGGACCATAACTGTGAACCGCTTATTTCCTTGCAATTCTCGACAGATACTTCTACTAGTTTACAAAAGGCAAAGCCAAGGATGTTGCAGAGATGGTTCCCACTTGCCCCCAAAGTGAAGGGTAGATAAGAATTTATATTTCCAAGCTTTTGAGGCTTAAGTATTACTGAACAAGTTTTATTTTTTGATTAACAGTACACATAGCTTTGTCCCCACATTGTGAAGTTTCTACTTGTAGGAACTAGCAGTTAGCAATAGTATAAACTATTTGCAGTATAGCTGCACTGCAGTTATACTAGTCTTTGAAAAAGTAAAATGATTGACATGTTCTTGAGAACAGGCTTTTTGCTCATATAAGAGGCAAAAAGAAGTGACTTTGAATTAGTAGTGTGGTGAGGAGCAAAGTCACCTCCTGTGTTTTTCAAAAGCATATTTTTGTTTTTCAGCTACATGGAAAAGACATGTTTTATCACTGTCATTGTGTATCAGCCAAACTTTAATACTGCTATGACTGGATTTATGATATGACATTATACCTCTGGACATGATCTATTCTCCAGACATGATTTGCAGAAGTAATCTCATGCAATTCAATCAGTGGAAACTAGGTAAATTAGTCATCATACAACTACACATTCAGGACTACAATAAATTACTAGGAAAGTCATTACAAAATAGGAAATAAAAAGAGTCAGTGTTGAGAGAGTTGTCACTGTTCTTTATTGCTCATTCTTGGATCTGTGTTTCCTGGAGATCTATCCTCACACAAAGAAGCAAGATGTAAATGTCTTGAGAGCACAAAAGTACTCAGAATTTAGACTCAAAAGCAGGCAACTTTCTGCAGGTAGATCTGTGCTCATACACAGAAAATTTTGAAACTCTGAAATGTTGAAAACTTGGATAAAGCGATTTGCTAAATGTTGCAGGTAAATGAGATCTATATAAGACAGCAGAAAGTACAGGGGTTTGATTCTGTTCAGACATGAGCTTGAGAACTCTGTCTGCCTTTGCAGCCCACAAAGGAACTGTTTCAATTTGACCTGATGTGTGTTTGGCCCATCAACAGAGCCTCGTAACAGGGCAACTTAAAATTCCCGAAAGATTTCTATTTAACATTTCCCTCAATTTGAAGTTATTCGAAGATGTAAAAGTAAACAAAAGAAAAATCTGTTAAAAAGTGTGAACTTTCCAGTGAGGTCATATAAGATGACCCTCTCTAGGGATGGGAAATACTTAGATAGGCACCCCCTAAATCTCCCCATTTTATTGTTTTTAGTCTTAAAACATCTTCGTTGAGAAATAGATGTGTTTTTTCATGTCCTTCTTTCAGAGAGCTTGAGACAGAGAAAGAAAAAATGACTTGCCAAAGTTCAACAGAAAGTCTTTGGCAAAGAAAATAATTTGCTTTTTTTTTCCTTACATAGGAATAACCACAATGCTGCTTATTGCACAATGTTCGTAATTTTCTGGACACATGATAGAGTTAGATTTTATGAAAGACAAAAAATTAGATTAAACTACTAGTGCCTTGTATATCTTCAGCATTTCAAATTTGGGGTGGTAATTAATTTTGAGAAGAATGTTCTTTTTATAAATGGATTTTCCATCCCTTTTTAATCCTCAGAGATTCTTTGGATTATCACATTGTTCTGTCATGCTGTCTTTTTCACTGCATATATTGAAATCGGGCTGTCACAGCCAATCAGAGAAAGATTTGGGGCATTTCCCAAAATACTATTTTCTTTTCCTTAGTGGCAAGAGCCTCTAGCTGCTGTGATTTAGGGCATTGCTATTCCTTGAACTCAGTAGAGCTGCCCCACTTTACACCAGCTACGAGTGGTGCTGAATATTACTGAAGAGCTTGTTCCAGTTGCTTTTGCCAGCAGGAGGTTACAGCACAATTGGCAAGATTAATGAAAAAGATTAAGTTTTTGAAGTTTTGGAAGTGAATTACTACTGGTCTCAAACACATAAAAGCTTTGAAACAGAATAGTACTGATTTTAACTATCTGATTTCTTTAGTACGGTACTGAGACCCAGGAGTGGTTTTCCTGGTTGACATTGGACATATGGTAAATGCTCATGATTAGAAATTGTGTGAGCTTTCTATTTGTCTGCTTCAAGTATCAGATTCCATTGTGGCACCTGTACTACTTCTGCTAAATTTCATTGAGACAAGAGATAAGTGCAGTTTGGTGATAATTTTACAGCAAGTTCTCCATTGCTTTGTAGAAAACAGAGTCATTATGTCTGTTGGTGTCTCTGTGCCTGTTTGTGTCGTGATGTAAGCACCCGGGCTGTCCTTACATGTTCAATGAACAATCACAATGGATGGTCCTGGAGGTGAGGTAACACCACTACCTTTCTGCGGCTGGTCATGATGTGATGTGATGCTGCTCCTGGA
This sequence comes from Falco peregrinus, assembly GCF_023634155.1. Lineage (NCBI taxonomy): Eukaryota > Metazoa > Chordata > Aves > Falconiformes > Falconidae > Falco > Falco peregrinus. Next base: position 23,261,633 of record NC_073731.1, on the reverse strand, counting down.
CAGGCTGTTGAAAGCAGGTCTTTACACCAGTGCCCTTCTGGCAGGCTTTTTGTCACCTGCAGGAGCACATCAGTAAACAATACTAAATGAAGCAACAAATACAGCATTAGGTGTTCTGTCCAGATCTTTCCTATGGTGCTTGTTCAAAAGATGACACAATAAATTGAATGTAGTCAAACCCCCTTGGCAGTGAAAAACAGTTTGTAGCCCTGTCTCACTTGGTAGGCAGGAGATTTAGACAAGAAAAAGCAACACAGCAAGAAAGCAGCCAAACTGAGGTTAGAAGGATTGATTCCCAGACTCTCAGCCCAGTGTCTCCTATTTTTACAAAATACAATAACAACTGTGAAACTAAGTTATTAACTGAAATAGCACATTGGGGACGTGAACGATGAAACAGTCATTTACTTCATTGTGCCAGAAAGCCAAATCTGAGTAGGTTGGATGGGCTGATTATCTCATTGTAAGGGCTGTTCTGTGTCTGCAGATGGAAGGCCAAAGGCATGTTAGATTTCTGCTTTCCAGTATTCTGCTTACTTTTTAATACTATTTACTAGCAATTTTCCATCTACAGATTCTGTCTGATGACTTGAGAAGGAATCCAGAAATAATATTTTTGTTCAGAAAAAGGTTGAAAGACAATGCTCTATCTTAACTGCACTACCAGGTTAAAATTTAAAACAAGTAAATGCTTGTCTGCTTCTTGACTTTTTTCCTGGGATGATGAACTTAAGTCAGATACAAATTCTTCCTAATTTGAGAAGCCTTGTGGGTTAGAGATTCAGGGGAGTGTCATGGTCAGTCGGTGCATAACATGTTTCATGTTCTGGCTCCTTTTCTGGCCCTACTTCTGTCTTTGTGTGGATCCAGCCCATTTTTTGCACTACAGAGTGCTAGAGTTAGGCCTGGTGTCACCGAGAGGTAAGGTATTCATATGCAGTTTTTTACAGTACTTTGTCCTACTTTCTAGTATTAAATCTTTCAAAATGTAAATGCTTTTCATTATATCAGATATTGAACAGTGAAATCCTCTGTTATTCTCCAGAGTTCTATGATATCCAAGACTCATACATATTGCAAGCCATAATTCTCATGTTTTCAAAATCAGGCAAAATAGGAATAATTTACCACTTTTTCATGTTATATTTTGTGTTACCCTTATTTTTTGAAATAAATGAATGAATATTGACTTGGTTTTATTACAGAGAGGAGAGGATAAATATTAAAATGTTTTCAAAGCTTTTATTGCCTGAGACATTGCTTGCTCTGTTGAATGAACTAAGATTTTCCCCTTTTGCAGCCTTTTCTCCTGGACCTTCCTGCAAGCTCTCCCACCAGTACATCATTCAAGATCACATGGCTGCTCATTACAAGAAACTGATGTCTGCCAAAGGTGTGTACAACCTAGCTAAAAGATGAAATCATAGTCAGGGGTATGTTGGTTGCCCTTAGTTTTGGCTGGCTGCTGAATTTCTTCCCCTTTCTTTCCTCTCTCTCCCTATCACTAACTCAACAGGTATAGGAGGATTTAAAAGTGAGGCATAACATTGTGCCCTAAAAGAGGAGATATGTAGAACACTCAATTGGAACTGTAATCTCATCTTGGGACAAACCGTCCTAACTGTTGAGAGGCGTAAAGTCTACAGGGTTACATGGTTCCACAAAATGACAAGTTCATGTTAGGAAGGGAAATAGTATTTAATTTTCCTGTGTTATTTTAGTAATGGTTTCTCTTTAGAAGTATTAGGTAGTTGACTAAAAGGAAAGGTAAAATGAGAACTAGGGCAGGTATTTGTTTAATTGGGAGAAACCACTGAAGAGTAACAGTGAGGTGACAGCTTTTGATGTTCAGAAAGTTACAACATCAGTCCTAAATAACCTAGAAGGAAATTCCATTAGCATGCAGTCATATTTGAGAGGGCTCTTCAAATGTTGTCCCCTGGTAAATAGCTGCAAACTGTTAGAAAGAGAATTTAGAATTAAAAAAATGTCCTCTGTCAGTTGTCTGGAGCTGTGTAAGCTTCCTGGTGCTTCAGGTGCTGATGAAAGCAACTAGAGTTGAATGGTCATCGCTGTAGTTAGGTTACTGCAAGACTTGCGGTCCTTGAGCTCCTAAGGCTTTCTAACCAAACAATTTGCTGATAACGTGCAGTGAGCTTTATAATAACAAATAGCTGTTGAACAATAGATGAGATTGCTGCTGCCTTTTTTGCCAGGAGACCAATCCTTTCATCAGTTTGCAGTGTCAAGTGCTTTATCTTAAACTATCTAGCTCAAATCTAGTGCATCTTTTTCTCATGGTGTCAGAACCACTATTTAGAAGTTTCATGACCTCCACTGGTTCGTGACGCCCCCATTCATATTAGGAGCTGGAGGCTGGACTGCTGCTGTACACTTTTGTACTTAAGTGACTTTTGCTTTTGCATGGCTAATGTCACAGAAACAGTGAGTTCTAAGGACTGTAGAATTCACATCCTAGTGCATTGCTCATAAATATACAGAAGCTTCAGGACTGACTGAAAGCAGCAAAGACTGCCATATATAATTGAATTTGTTTCTTAACTGGTGAAGCCTAAATGAGGGAGCGAAGATCAAAAAGTAAAAGGCGGAAAACAAAGATGTTTTGCAGTCTTTTTGTCTATTACATTCTTAAAGCTCAGAAGAAAATATACAGAAGATATTCTTGGCCTAAAAGGAGCCGAGTGCTTTGTTCCCAAACAGGTTTCAATTTACTTTTTTTCAAATGTCAGTCCTGCTTGTCCGTAGTGGAATTCAGTCAAGCTGGAAAGAGCTTCTCACAGTACCTGCTGATCAAAATTCCGAATGGCTAAAATTTCTTATTCTTAGGTGTTTCACCATCTGAAGTTAAGAGTTCTTACCTTTAATCTTAAAACATTTATTTTACTTCTTAATAATGCTTCATCATTCCTACAGGTTTTCCTTGTAAAGCTAAACTTTTGCATACATATCAAAACCTGAAATATTACAAGGATATCAAGGTTCTCTTCTGTACATACCTTGATGCTCTGAAGTGCCAACTTGCTACATGTTCTGTACATCTTTACACATGATAGGATTTTGTGCCTCTGAAAAATCTGGTTGGGGTTGTCTAAAGCCATTCTCCCATATCCTTCTAAATATTCTTCAATCTTTTTGAAACACAGCTGCTATTTTAAATACAACCTATTTGGCCTCACTCCAGACAGTAGCTCACCCTGCATGTCTGAAACTTTGTTCAGAGCACTTGTACAACCTCCAATTTGCTGTGACATTTGGCAGTAATCACAAAAATGTCTTGGATGGAAATGGAGTCAGGGTCCTTCAAATGCAACTGGAATATTGAACTTCTAGGTGGTTGCTCTTCCCTGCACAGTCAAAAATAGTATTTTCCCATATACCTCAATTATATGCAGGTATATGCAATCAGACTTATATTCCATTAACATCTATACCATCTCCAATATGGACACATGACTTAATGAAGACTGCGCAGCAGTAGCGTGACAGGGCTTGGTTCCTTGAAGCTCACTTGATTTAACCTTTTATGATGAAAACCAAATGACTGAATAACAGAAAATGCTATGTACAAAACTGCCTGTGTAACTGTATAACCAAATAACTCCTATTGCTAGAAGGATAATGAAGAACTGATGACCTTGAGCCTAGGGGCAACTTGAATTGCTTTGTAGTTTCCCCTTGCTGATAGCAGCTGTACTACTCATCTTTGAAATATAAACTTCCTGGGCAGCAGTAGATGACAACACAAAATTAGTACAGCTTTTCTTAAATTGTAAACTAAATTGAAGGTTAATAAATGTAACTGTGCTGGTTTTTATTTCTATACCTAAGTAAAGATGGGTGAAAGCCACAAAATTCAGACCAAGGTTTGATACTGAACCAACCACAGAACTGCCGAGCTGCTTATCTTATGCTTTTACCCAAATAAAGACCAGGGGTCAAATCCTCAGTTGGTGTAACCCAACTAACTTCACTACATGTAAGCTATGCTAGCTTTTGGGAGCTGACCATTAATGAAGATAATAGTAGGAAATAGGAAGAAGGTATGCATCACCAGGGAAGCAATAGGATTTGGTGGTTTGTAGATCTGCATTATTAATAATGCTAATATTATGCAGACTGGTATCATATTCCCACAGGGAATTCAACAATTTAGTATGATCAGTTTCATCTCTATCTATACTGAACCTTCTTTTTATTAATACAGCTGCTGTTGATTCATCTGCACCAAAGAGTATGCAGACCAGTGTTAAATGTAAGTAGTTTGGGGGCGGGGGGGGGATAGTGTTTTGAAAATAGGTCTGGCTCCATTTGTTTGGTTTGGAAATACTTGTCTTCTTTTATGGTGGAGGTGTTCTGAAGAGGCATATACGTGCCAAAAATATGCATTGTTGTGGTTGAGATAATAGTATCTAGTTTCTAATATCTAATCTGACTTAAGAGCTGTATCTAGCGCTTGGTTCATGGTATGAACCAAGGTAGCAACGCTACCTTGCAGGCTGTGGGACTCTGATTTACACACTTCAAGCAACATGGTTGTTGGAGGCATAAATTGCTTTAGTTTTCCAGTCTAAACTCAGACCACCGGCCCTTTGAATTCCTTGCTAATTCACACTGTTTTTTTCTTTTCCTTAACTGCTTCGTGTACCTTTGGGCATCAGGCATACTACAGTTAGAACAGGTTTTGAGGTACGCGTGGGCTTTTAGCAAGAGAATGGAGCACTGCACCTTGACGCCACCTCTTGGCTGCAGCCCGCAGCACCCGATGTGTAGGCAGAGCCTCTCCCGGCCCTTCCTTTTTTGGAAAGGGAGAAATTGTGATGAAAAGCAATACATTCATCCCTTTCCCTGGAAACAGGGCATTCACTTTGGAATGTGTTTCGTTTTCTTCATTCACTAGGTTGTAAGACATATGCTACTTCTCTGTTACGTACAAGGGAGCACACACCCTTTCTGCACAGGCACCCTGCATTTTAAAAGAAAATGTAACAAGCTGGGAAAATGAAAGCTTCTGTTTTTCCACAGTGCATGCATAGCAGGAACCATGCATCAGAGCTCTGCAGTAATCTATTGCTTTGAGCAGGGTATAAGGTACTTGGAAGCAAACATAGTTCCAACGCAATGCTGAGGTGCAGTTGTTCAAGCGAGATACACACAGGCCAAAAAGACAAACAGGTCTTGTCTACAAAGATTCAGAAAAACGTATTGTGTGAGATCTTCAGCACAGAAGAGCAAAAGAACAAGTTCAGGATCAAAACACATCACAATCAAAATTCTCTTCTCTTTGCTTTTTAACTCCTCATGCTCAACAGTATGTTTTTATTTTTTCAGTACTGTCTTTTATATAATAATTCTTAAATTAGTATTTTTGATTATTCAGCTTGATGAAAACAGCGCTGTAGTAACAGAAAGAAATGGCAGAGAAAGCTTCCTGAGAATGTTACTTTGACAGAGAGATGATTCTGACACAAAAGCGCACAAGAAGTAGAAACTCACCTACTTGAGATCAAGAGGACATAAAATTTGTTCAGCTACTTACGTTAGCTACAATAACAAGTTTTCCTAGATGATGTACCGGAGAGAATCATCATCTGTGTTTCTTACAGTGCTTTCTTAGGAAGGTATTCCTCTCTCACAGCTCAGTGGGACTGTACTGTTGTGTGGAGTTTCTGTTAATTCAGAAGCCCACATTGAGTGCAAGGCTCCTGGTGCACACAGAAGCCGTAACATGAGATTCTCAGAGAAACTGAGGACCCAATACCATTTTTGTCAGTAGCCTGCTGGGGAAATGCGAATCACCTTTGTCGATTAATATTTATCTTCACTAAAAGATACTATGTACCAGATAAGTCCTTTTCTGACAGGTTAGCTCCAGAAATATCTGTCTTGGCAAAAGAAGTTTTGTCCCTCAAACGATTGAACTCAAAAATTAGAAATCATGATGAAAAGGTGCATCAGGACTTCCATCTTCTGAAGCGGTAAGTAGGGCAGTACCACAATGGAGGTGCAGTTGCTGCTAATGGGGTTGATGTGCAAATCATTTGAGCAGTATAAAATGGCTTTATGCCTACAAAAATAGGCTTCTGTTTATCATTTGCATATTCAAAGACACAAAATAAATGAAGGCTGTTTTGCCAGCCTACTAGAATAATAGGAGGACAAAACTAATTTTCTGCTTAGTACAAGATTACAGCATTTTCTTCTTTTCATGTAAAATTTTCTCCCACAACTCTCTCCCACTATTGCTATTACTAGTTACTAAGTGTGGTGTGCTTTTAAAACCTTGAAATTTATCAGAACGTTGACAGATACACATTCTAATGCAGAATAATTTCTTACTTGTTCTCAGTCCTTACACTTAGATAGGTATAACCTTGCTTACCAAATGTGTGATCTGTGTCGGATACCACGCGTTTCAATGGCAGGCTGCAAGAAGAAAATTCAGGTCACTAGGTAGTGATGCAGATATATGCAAAGTTTTTAAAATAAAGAGAAAAACTCGAACAGCAACAAAGATTAGTTCTGAAAAGACAGAAAGCTGTATGCAATGCTTTGTTTAATTTTAAGAATAAATGCATTGCAGGTAAAATACTGTAAATAATTACCTTTTCTGACAATCTGAAAATGCACCATTTCAAAAATTGTCTGTACTTCTGCGCTTCAGATTAAGAACTGTATAGACAAAGTGTGAGACATGCAGTGTATAGGACTTTCTCCTGAATGTCTTCAGGTATACCTTGGATCTTCAGTTCTAGGGTTTAGAAGGGTACTCATTTAAGTTTGGTGCTTCATTGGGCTTTTTGCTGTTTTAGACTTCGTGAAGTTACTAATGCTGCAGCTGGTAAGAGTGTTATTGAATTAGCTGAGTTTCTTTCATATAAAAAATTCTTCTAATGACCTTTAAATATGGCTTATAAAGCATTGCAAGTGCCAGCTTTCATCAAAAGTTAAAGCATGTTATTAAGGGCATTGTCCAAATGTCTCTTAAACACTAACAAGCTTGAGGCATCGACCACCTCTCTAGGAAGCCTGTTCCGGTGTTTGACCACCTGTTCAGTAAAGGAATAAATCATAGATTCATAGATGCTTCCTAATGTCCAGTCTAAACCTCTCCTGGTGCAGCTTTGAACCATTCCCACATGTCCTATCACTAGATACCAAGGTAAAATAATAGTTGTGTCTCTTTTGCCAGAGTAACATTCGAAATGCTGTTGAAATTGCACAGACTTATGATGAAAGTTAGGGACAAACAGCTAACATAAAGCCTCTCGAGCAGTCCTTTTTCTTCAACATGGAGCTGACTTTGTTGTAGCAGTAAGACTGCATCTCTGGTGTTCTCATGATAAGAATCACAGTCCATTTTTCAGCTTTCATCGAAGGGTGGAAGCATGTATCTGTCCCCTGCCTTAGGACTAGATATATTACCATGAGATGCATCAGGTATTAGAAATAAGGGACATACAGTTTTCTTGCAGAGATAAAATAAAGCAGAGGTGGTTTAGGGGTCATGAGAGCAGCATGACTTATGAAACTACTGTGAAAACAGTGATTTCTTGGCCATCCCAGTGTGGAAAATGTCTGATTGGGAGGATGTTTACATTTCTTACTCTCAGCAGAAGCCATCTTTGCTAGAAAGAGCATCTAATGAGTATCAAAAGAGCATAAGATATGCTGCTGAACACACCAGAAGAGTGTCTTGGCAATCAAAAAGTGTTTCTTTTCCAATGGAAATGTGAAAGTTCTGGGGGAAATAAAATCCATTGTGAGGCATTGATTCTATTCCAGCAAAGGAGAAAGTTCAAAATAATTTTGTTTGAAATCAGATACCTCATTTATTTACACAGCATTGAGCCTGAGACTTAAACTTACCTTTGGCACCCAGGAATTCCTTTAAATTTTTCAGTTATTAGGGATTAATAATTATCAATTAATTAATAATAAGCAGCTGAAATACATTCTTGGACCTTGGAAGCATGAGGCAGTGTTCCCATGGTCAGCTCTAGAGTCTCTTCCAACCATTATTTCCATGATACAACAATGCTCTGCCCCAGATTCACAGAGCACAAGTTTGAGTCAGATCTCCTGAGGCTGATCAGCTCAGTAAGAGGAGCAAAAACCTTGGCTGATGTTCATATGAAGCTGTCCCAATGAGCTGGCAGGAAACTAGGAAAAACTTAACACTAATAAAAGATTAATCAAAACCAGCCCTAACCGGGGGAATCCATAAAGGTAAACCACACTTCATACAGGAAAATGAGCCACCCAAATTGTTAGCAGGTTCTACAGTTCTGAAAATCCCTTCTAAAGCTCAGCTCTGGCTCCATCAGAGCCTCAGTCCACCACTCCAGGAAAGTGCAGTGGTCCATGGCACCCTGCCCTAATTCTCTGCCTACTCTCCCATTCCAGGAATGAGAGCAGCTCCACCAAGGCCTGCTCTCATGTATTGTTTTTCTCGTAGTTTTGCAGTTCCTGCTCTGCTTCCATGAGCAGGGTTTTGTGTAGCAGTCCAGCAAAATAAGGACAGCAGCACGGTGAAGCTGTGGTAGGAAGTGGTCAGGTGCTTCAGGCTTACTCTACCAGAGCTGAAGAATCTCCTGAAGAAAGACCTAAAGTAAATCTGGCTCTCTGGGCACACCTTCAGATCTCCATGATCTTAGTCTTAGGACAATGCCATTCCTTCTCTTTGTGTTGAGCTATGATTTGATTACCAAGCCAAGGTCAACTACTTACAATGGCAAGATGAGCTATTCACACCATTGTATGTTCTGCACAATTCCCTTGCACTTCTAGGAGCACAGTATATACATTTACCCAAAAGGAATGACAAGTGATATTTTATGTAAGTACCTGAAGCCATGTGACTGTTTCTCACCCACTTTTTGTGGAGGGTTGATCATATAATTGCTCCATGTGCTGTGGCTCATTTTTGTAAATATGAAACCCAAGCATACATACCAGTGTGTTCAGAAACACATGCTTTAGTAATTGGCAAAAGGAATGGTAGCTTTCTTTAAGAGGAACTTTATTTTGCTGTGTACCAGCAGAGTACTTAAGTGTTTAGATATGACACATAATGGTCTTTTTATAACCTGTATTTTTCCCTTTCTAATTCTCTGCATGAGACAGACATTGGTCAAAATAATAATTTCCATTCAGGTTTTAACCAGTTTAAAATGAAGTTGCTTTGCAAGTTTCAAGACAGTAACATCTGTGGAAAAAAAAAAAAAAATTGTTTCTCCAGTCAGTTCAAAGACATACAAAATTGCAGCATTTTATCTACAGTTTGTGTGAATAATCTATACAGTCAATTATATAAACATAATTTTATCTTTACAGATGTAGAATCTTAGTTGTCACTAATCTTGGGCATTTGAATGGATCATTTAGCAATCAGTGGAAATTAATACGTTTATATATGCAAACATCAATTTTCCATCATTGCAAATTTATGGAGCATTAGTGAGGTCGTTTTTAATAATAAATTTTATATTCTGTAAAAAATAAATGTCACCGTTAGAAGGGAGCTGTAATGAAGGGAATATCGAATGTATGACTACACTGCATCATTCAGCTATCAATGATTAAACAACTCATACTTTGAATCCTATACTACGCTAGCAGCTCCATTTGGGACCTGAGCTCCTTTATGGTAGCCACTGCACAGTTTAAAGATCATCTTTTGGAGATATCTGCCCAAAATGATGCACCAGTTAGAACAAAGTAAACGCGTGCTATCATCCTCTGTTACAGGGTGGAAATTAAGACAACAGAGATTAATTAACAAACCTGTGATCACACCAGAGCCTGTTGTAGAGCTGGGAATTAAATGAGTTTTCTAAGTTCTACCGCAGTGCTTTAATCACAAAACCATCCTTCCCATCAATTTCAGCATCAGCACTGTTGAAAGGAGCATTTGTAAAAGGGGAGGAAGAAGGTAGTGGGAGCTACTGGAGGATGCAGAGAGCAGGTGCCTTGTCATAACCATTGTGCACTAACTTTTTTAACTTTTCATTCCTACTCCACTGCAAAATGAGAAAGCAGCACATGTCAGCAAGTCAGTAATTTAAATAGGGATGAAGCATCTTGACATTTCTCTTGCACTCCAACTTCTAGAATTCCTTTCCTCCTGGAACAGCTCTGTACAGTATCAGTATATAAAAAGTGATGTTATCCCTCTAGAGGCTTTTACATTCCTGTCAGTGATCTGCAGACCGATGTTATGACTTCTACTTCTGGCCTTACCAACAGTATCTTTTCACCACAAAGTATAGATTCAGTTCAAACAACAAGTGACTTAGCTATAGGAAATTTTGTTTGCCAAAGTAATAGAAATTCTAGAAAAAGTTCTCGATCACTCCTTGGCATAAAGCAGAGTTGCAAATCAAGCATTCTGCCACCTGCTGTCTCTTGGCTTCAGGTAAGAGACAAAAATCTGTAGCTTAGCTAAAGACATTTTACTAATTTTTAGGGATTTTTAGAATCTTAAAAAATCAAAAGAAATTATGCTGGGCATATCATTCTGTTGGACCATCTTTTCACCGTGTAAAATGCCATTGTAAATCTGTATTGACACAAGGGAGGGAGATCTGGCCTTTTGTGTTAGAAAATGTGCTGAAACGTGCTTTAGACGAGAAACAGGCTGCAAGACTGGGAGATGCTTTGCATGTCAGTTTGGTCTTATTTGCTTTGCCAGAAGTTGTGAATACTTCGAGGTTGATCAGCTAGTAGTCACAGAGCTGTGAACTTCACCTTTTGACTATATTATTTATACTCACTAAAAGATGAAAAAAATTAGACTGCTACTCCATGTGAGTAAAACAAATGCCAGATCCTGTCTTTGCCCGAGTAAGAGAAAAGAGTCTGTGCTTTCTTTATTTTGATGGTCTATGAAGGAATTGTGTCAAGTGCTGTCAGCTTCATCGATATCCATGATTACTTTAGAGAGGCAGAACCAGTCACAGCATATGTGGGTTATGGCCAGAGTTTTCAAGCAGTTCAGCATTGCTGGACTGGGTGGTTTGTTATGGAGAGCTGATTCCTTTCTTGGGGAAATTCCTGTTAATGTCAGCGTGAGCACTCAACATTAGCAAAATGTGCAGAATTTGGCATGAGATTAGAAAACAATATGGCAAACAACAACAGGCAGTGTCGCTTAGCAATTTTTCGTGAGTATGGATGGCATTTCAGAGGATTTTCTTCCCCTATAAAATCGTTACCCACTCACTTGTTAGTATTGCAGTATTTAAATATTTATGTAAACAAATAATGCTGAACCAGAGCTTGGGGCTTAAAAAAACCCCACACACTGTAGATTAATGTGCCAACATTGGCTTTTCATAATGATAGCTAGCATGGCAAAGAGCATCTGAAATCAAATCTAAACATATGAGCCTCACTTACCACTGGTTTCTGCTGAAGGAATGGTCTTGTTTGCTCTGAAATGCCAAAATAAGCAGTCCTACACCAAACAAACTATTCCCAGTGCAGACTGGAGCATTTGGCCCATAGATGTGAACATCACGAGGAACTGCTCTTGTATCCCTTTGTGTGGCACTGGCTGAAAATTTGAGAATATATCAGTTAACAATAGCAGCAAAAATTGAGAAAAAATGAAATTTCAGAGAAGTTGATAGGTGGTCCATGACAACCGACATGTATCTCTGAATTTCATAAACACAGTGAGAATACACTGCTGCAGTAATACAGCCCATTTTTTCCCTAAGTCTTCTCTCCACTGGGGGAAGGGAAAGGTTTAGAGTTGTGTTCAAACCTTATTTATTTACATCCTACTTCTCATTAAACTGGTCCAAACACTAACTTGCCTTGCTATGAAGAACATACACCTTTTAGGATTAATTTGTCCAGTCTGGGTAAATTTTTGCTTGACAAAATGTATTGTTTAATTTCCATTCTGTCTATAGGTGCTTAAAACTGGAATAAAGTTACTTCTTAACCATCCTTTTGAGGAACTAAACACATTCAGCTCCTTAAATCTGTTACCATGAAGAGTGTTTTACAGACTTCATCACTTTTATGGATCTTCTCTGCATCCTTTCCAATTTATAAATGCTTTTGAGTAGTAAAGTTTTAGAGCAGGGTATGTAATTCCAGCAGCAGCCATCCACCTGTCAAAGGAAACTGCAGTAAACGTTCACTATACTTACACCTGAGATTTTTACTCTTTATAGGCAGTGATATTACACTAGTTTTGGCTGCACTGTTGCTGTGGGAAATTACAGACAGCTGTTTGTTTAGAAGAAGGTATGAATGTTTTTCAGCAGTACAGGTTCCCAGATAAGACTCACCTCCTTTAAGTAAGAGCCTGCATTTTCTGAACAGAGATGGTCTGTTTTCCATGCTGAAAAGTATACCCCTTGCCTACATCTACCTGACCGAGTGATGCAGATCACTTTGTTACAGTAAACCATGCCTTTTTTTATTTACAAGGTCCCCAGCTGCAGTTGTTTAAGCTTTATGAGGAATGGTTTTATGGGTTTTTTCTGAAAGAAATCATTTAATAATACCAAAAATGATCCTTGCATTAGAAACACCTGCCTTGCAAGGCATCCTCACTTGTAATTACATTTTCAGACCTGCCAGTTAGCCATTTTGTAAACAATTGTAACTCTGCAGGGTTCTTAGGCAAAATGTCATGCAGAACAAAGCCAGGGAGTTTAAAGAAGTCTTTTAAACCAACACTTTTATCTCACTCAACCACAATTAGAATCTCTCTTTTTTTTCTTATCAAGTTAGAACAGTGATTATTAAAAAAAAAAAAAAAATTTGATTGGCGTTGCTCACATTATTTACTCAGTTAAGTCTTGTAACAGCCGTTCAGTTGTTATGCTCAGGACTGATACCAGTTCATTTACCACTTTTGCTCTTTTTTCCCTGCAGTCCTTCGAAACTTCCTTGTTGTTTCAAAAGTCATCAGGAGTTAAACATCAGCCAACTCTTTTAAAACACTTGGTAGGAACTAAACCAGAACTCCCGCTGCAAGCCAAAAATGAAGGCATGAGCCAAGGTGTGGATTCTATTTCTAGCTGTAATCACTGAGTTTTATAACATCTTGTAAACAACTTAGGGGAAGCCTGTTCCGGCTTTATGTCCCATGTTCGTACTTGGGCCGTAATGTTCTGCCTTAGACCTGAAAATAACCTTCTGTTTCAGAAGGCAGCTGTGGAATCAGTCTAAGGTCATTGCTGACTCTTTTTACTATTTGAGATAAAGATAAGTAGAACTGAAAGGTATTAGATAAAAAAACAAAAAGTGGTTTAGGGTTGGTTTTTTTTCATTCTGATTGAGCAATATTATCAGTTAAACTGCTTCTAATCTGTTGAGTAAGTTTGTGTCCAGACATTTTGTACATGGGCCATTCACACAGAAGCAAGGGAAAGACAAGGTGTTTTATTAACTGGCAAGCAACAAGAACTGCTAGGAAGACAGTGAGGGCTATAGTATCTGAATTTTCCTGTGTTTTTAAAAGGACCAGATTTCAACGAAATCTCTTTATTTTCTGTATTTTTGTCACATTCACAAGTACGAGATACCAGCACAAGTATCAGTAAAATTGTACAATAGCACTGATAAAGTAACACCTGCCACAGTAGGAAGGATGATAAATTAGCAAATAAATGAGCTTAACGGAAAGGCTGTCAGAAAAATTTGTTTAAACAGCTGCTGCGCTGGCCATACCACATGATTCTATTACCTGGGAAGCAGCAAGAAGGTAGTCAAGAGATACTGGCTGTGGTGGGAATAAAAATAGTCATATCCTGAGAGGATTCAGGCAATACACTGAATCATTATAAGCTTCCATAGGTGAAACCTTGCCCCCTCCCTGCCCCCAATTAATTATTGCCACTTATGGTTTTAACTGTAAACTACAGACAGTTCTTAAACACTTCAGCTAGGACATGAGATCAGAAGGCAAGGGATGTCTAATTTTTCCTTTTCTAAAAGAAAAAGAAAAAATGCAAACACCTGTCATTTGGGATACAAAGTTTGCATGGTATTTTCTTTATTGTTCTTGGTCATCGAAAGCTGTTATTCAAAAGAGTTTGGAGAAGGGCAGAACGGGCAGGTGCTGCTGCTCTCCTTTTGTAGCTCCTGCCGATGAGCAGTGCATGTGGCTGGGCAGGGCTGCTCAGTGCGCCTTTCAAGCAGAACTATGAGTGCATGGGCAAGCGAGCAAGGTGACCTGAAACCCTGAGAATGACTTCCACACTTAGCACCTTCATCTGGGGAGCACGCCAGGTCACCACAGGGCAAGGTCATTTCGGAAGAGAAGCGTAGGAGGGGAGAGGCGCAGAAAGGAAGCAGCCTGAAGCACTCCTGGCAGCTGGTGGGCACTGGGAGCAGGCAAGACTCAGCAGCCCTGGATCCGTGAGAAGGGGCACAGGGAAAAATGAGAAAAAAATAGCGAGAAAAGAGAAGCTGGAGAGAGCAGGGCTAAAAGGTGATGAGGTCAGTAATTCCCTTAGCAGACATGTCAGCAAAGCAGGATGTGCTACAGGAACCCTCAGACTGCCTCACGTGGCTGAGGCACATACAAAACCCGACATTCCGGGCAACGAAACCTGGCATCTATTAGGAAAGGGGAAGGAGAACTGCTATGAGACGTTCCGCCCCAGGAGCTTTTGCTAACTACTCAAAACATAAAACTATAATGCAGTGGAATAGTACTTATTTGAATAGGCTTAATGCCATGCGGCATGTTCATAACCCATATATATAGCAAAAATATCAGGGAAATACTAGACAGAGTCTGTTTCAAACCTGTGGCTGTTTGACCCGGAACATTTTATTTTCTTGTTCTTAGCAAGGCTTGGTGAAGGCTCAGTCATGTCTCGGGTAGACCACTGTTGTCCTGCCTCACCTGCACACAGACAGATGCCACATGCAGAAGAACAGAGAGGCACGGATGTCACTTTTTCCCAAGGTGTCACAAGCCATTGGCACTGCCATGAAAGAAGCCAGATATCCTGACTGGTTGTACTGTTGCACAGACACTACAGGCTTGCCTTGTCTGTTATTTTTCATATGACTGTAGAATGCAAAGTTTTTAATCAGAATTGGGGGGTACTTTGATTGGGCACTGTACAAACCTAGATAAAAGGGGAAGGTATTAATCTCTGCATGAATGCGATTGAGCAAGTACATTTTGTTATTTGTTCCAGTGAGTTGTATAATCCTGCTTCCCAGTCATCCAAATAGGATTTAGCATTGTCAACATGTTTTTCTTAATAGGATGATGCTATGAACTCATGTCCATGCAAGGCCGGAAAACCAGATTACACGCCTCGGGAGACTATATATCAGTTTTAGCTGTTAGTGAAATAATTTTTTTCAGTGACCAGACTACAGCCTTGAGGCCACCTTACAGGGGAATCATCAAGAGATGGTATGCCCCATGCAAGACCCATCACAAACTTCAGGAGCCAACTATTTAATGCAGTATCTAAGTGGGTTTAAAAAAAAAAAAAATAGTCTCAGCTATTCCTTTTCCGAACTAAATGTTACTTTAATACTAACTTCTGCTAATTCAGAAATGTGCAATACTAAATTCAGGTCAACACATCTCCCCCTCAAAAGAAAATCTTCAGTAAGTGCTGCTTTGCCAGGTTTCAAGCATTATTCTGTCACATCACTTGTGAGACACTGCAATTACACCACTTTAGAGGAGGAGTTGCTTCTTATTAGCAAAAAAATTGCAGCATATTGTGAGCGTTAAGTTCTAGTACATTGCCACAATAGCAGCGAAAGGGGGCCCTAGGCTAATCATGAACCAATCATGCATTTTGTCAGGAGTAAGTCAGCATTAATCAAACTAACATCACACTGCTGCAAGTCACATTTCACCAGCCCACCTGAAGCCTTGCTAGCCATCTAGAATTACTTGTTTGAGGAGTCACTGCAGCTGCACCCAAAGGAGAAGAGCACAGCACATCTCTCTGCTGGCCTGCCTGGCAGTACTGACACTTGCTACCATGTGCCGGAACTCCACAGGGCAAGGGAATTCCGAAAGAGCTGAACTTCTAACTCAAAAGAATTATATGCAGCTCGCAAGACCTCAGTGGACCCCACTGTGCTGATATTTTGTGTGTGAATACTTAGTTTCAGCTGGAACTGCTGGGCAATTTTTTACACACCGTCTACAAAGGGAAAGGTGTTGTTCCACATCACAGTTCATATCCTTTTTTTTCAGAGCTACACTTGGAAGGAATATGGCAGGTAAAAAGGGCTGAAAATTTGGATCATGCATCATTCTTATTTGCATTGCTAACAGTAAGGTTCTGACAAAAGATGGTGAATTGTGAAAGGCTTTGGATTATCCAGGCTGCCACTGTGGTCTTGGGTACCTCATATGCCTTTCTTATTCCTGTATGTTCTTATTATTTTATAATATTTAATATATATAAACATATATAATATGACATGTAACAGTAATACTTATTACGAGAATACATATTCCTACTCTTACTTGCATATTTTCAGTACTAAATGTGTTTCCATCCTTTCGGTGTACGAGGTGCTAGCAGATGTGTCACTTTACTCATTTCAGCCTGAGTCTGACCGATACAGAAAACTCATTTTCTTGCCGTTGCAGTCTGCACAGCCCACAGAGGTCTGTGGTTGCCTGGCTGTGGTCACTCAGCTCTTGGTACATAGACTTGAATCCATATTGGATTGCATCAGCTTTTCTTCTGTTTTGACCTGCCTCGGCTCCTGTCTAGGATAGGGCAAAGAGCGTGCTGGAGGCAGAAATAAAATGTTGCCATACTCCCTAATCCCTCCAGTAGCTCATTACTCACTGTGTGAGGGGCGTAGTGGAGTCCTGGCCTGCGTTTATTTCAAATCCAGGTGTGTGCTGAGCATGGAAGCAGCAAGTGCCAACTGTAAAAAGCAGTGATTGTCTTCTCTGTCTGCTACTTGGTATTGAGAGGAGACGGGATAGTCTTTAGAGGCAAAAAGGAGAATGAAGAGTAATACTTTATGACTTGACCATTGATTAAACAGGAAAGGGTTGTGTTTATGTATTTACCTGTACAGACAAGGACCAGCAGAAAAGAGACAGGCTAATTCAAGCCCTTGAGAAATACAAGAAGGATCTTGAACGCGGTCTTCCTGCCTCACCGTTCAACTCCAGAAGTGTTTCGCCAAGCCGGCGGAAGGTATGTGATACTCTGACAGCACAGGACCTGTCACACAGGTAGTACCGAGCTGCATGCGAGACCCGTTTCCCCTTCGTTAGCTGCACCCTGAAGTGCTGGCGAGTGCCTGTAACACAGCAGGTAAGTGCAGAGTTACTCAGCGTGGCTTTTCATAGTCTAGACAAACAGAGGTAATATTTGGTTCTCAGTTTTGCCAGCTGGCACTTATCCTCTCCTCTAACTCCTGCTATCCCTACGTGGCCTGTAATGACAGGTACCCATGTCATGACTACATGTACATGACTAAAATGTGTCCCTGCACCGACAGCGTGAATGTACACATGCCACTCACAGACCCACACGTGTTCTCTTTGCTCCTTTCACAAACGGAATTACACTTTTTTAACAAAGTATTATATGGGTGCCCAGCAAAAAAATTTGAGTGAATTGATTGAAATAATTTGCTGATGTGTGTGACATTTTTACTAGGATGATTTCTGTACACAATATTTTCAAGAGAACTAAATCCCAATGATCTTCTTAATATTCCCACTGAACACAATGCAATAAGTTTACATTGTTTTACAGTATCCTCTGAATATCAGAATGGCATTTACAGGTAAAAGCAAGAACCTAAAGTAATTAATCCTAATTCTATATATTCTGCCAGATACCAGAAACTGTACAACCTTAGGCCAGTGGACCTCACCTCAGTAGAGGAGTCTTGCAAAACACTTCATTCTGCCATAGTCCAGAGTCTCTCTGGGGCAAAAACTCCTCAGCAGACTATATTTAGATTGTACAACTTTCTGTTTGTTGAGAATTATAGTTTGTTTATCACTAGATTACCAGTGATGCTGTTTATAAAGAGTATCATCCAATTCAAACATATGCATTATTCTGATTTGTAAAATGTTGCTCCCACTGAGATAAATAGCAAAATAATAGGCCACAAATTCACCTGTAGTATTTATGAGGCTAACAGTGGTTCTGTTTGACTTCAAACGCGTGAGATGGAGTCACACTCACACCTGCATGGGCATACAAGGAGAACAGAAGATGCCATTGAAGAAGGGCTGTGACATCGCCATTGAGACATCGGTTCCACAGATGAGAGTGCACAACGTCCAAGGAGGAAAGTCTCCTGTTCTCCCTCTGTGGGCCCTGGCAAGCAAAATGGAATTTCTGTAATTTCCTAAGACTACTTGTCATTAGCAACCTCAACCTTGTAAAGAGAAGGAAGGAAACAGCAACTAGAAAAAAGAACTTGTTAACTACCTCTAGCACAGTAGCAGATTGGCTTTACTCTTGACTACACTTCCCAAAATTCAGCAAGTCATTTCGAGTACTTGAGACAGTTTGAAAAGTGTCTTAGAATTCCCCCTGTGTGAATCAATTTGTAGGAGACACTGTTCAGTGAATTGCTTTTGTGATTTTTCTGTCAGTTCTTTAACTTACAGGCAAGGCGGTCACTGTTGGAAAATTGTCACCTGTATTTGACATCTGGTCGGAACAACTGTTCCAGGACAAAGAGAGAGCAGCCCCCCTCTGTATGTTTTCAGCAACTCACTTCAAGGACTCTGATACCAGCTCCTACTGCAAGAAAACCCATCCGAAAAACTGCTCAGCATGCTTTGTCTCAGGCTCCTGCTCACAACTCCAGTACAGACAGGTTATCTGCTTCACCACTTCTGCAGTCTCACATGCATTTAGGTAGTTGCAACAGGAAGAAGATGTTTCAAAACTCTTTTAATAAAATATACTCTGGGGATCTTCTTGACAAACATTCAATTTACTTCACGGAAAAGAAGCAGTGTTTTACCCCTCAAATCTTAAAAACATCACACCAATCTTTTCTTGTAAAATACAGGTGTTACAATCCTCCTTCCCAAAAAAAGAGCTCCTCCCCTGGAAGATCATCACTTAAATCAGCAGACATCAATAATGAAAAGAAAAGAAAGTTGCACAGGTACTCACTTGTTGCTAAAAGTTAAGTAATGTTGCTTTCAAACACACCATTTGAAGCATAACTGTTTTTCACTGTGCCTTTCATCTTTCAGATTTTTAGAAGATGCACATGTGAGACCACATTCAGGTCACTTTTCTCAGCAGCCAGTTGAGCTTGGTGTACCCGGTTTGTTACAAAGGACAAGAATGGTGCCCACTGTTCATACACAGGTGTTGTCCTGGTTGTGTGGAAATGAGATGGATAAATGGAATCATTGGCTTTGGGGAATATATGTTAAGAGCAAAACCAAAAGTTTAAATCATTTTGTAAGAAGTCACTAAGATTCCAATTAAGAAATCTAGCATGTGTGGCTAGATGGGGTGTGAATAAAACAGGAACAGCTAAAGTAACTGTTTCTGTGAGAAACACCAATGAGGCATTATGGGATGTGAAAAGCAGTGTACTCCAACAGAAATCTGTTCTTCTGAAAGCAGAGCTTCTTCCCACTTGACTGGTGTCTTGCTGCACTCTTAACCTTTCAAGTGGTCATTTCAGCTTTTGGTTGATTTATGGCCTTTCACTCCATCCAAATAATAGCTTGGAGCCCAGAAGTGTCCACATCAATTGCTAATCACTCAGCCTACAGTCAGTGCCGTAACGTGTCATACAAGACTTCAGTGCATGGAAGTGCGGAAGTCGCTCTCCATTAGTCACCTGGATTCTTAAGATGACTGGGGGATTAATTTAGTGAATTTTACTGCTCTTAAAAATAAGGGATGCT
Organism: Falco peregrinus; assembly: GCF_023634155.1. NCBI lineage: Eukaryota > Metazoa > Chordata > Aves > Falconiformes > Falconidae > Falco > Falco peregrinus. The sequence continues at coordinate 23,241,733 of NC_073731.1, read as the reverse complement.
TAACTGTAGCCAAAACCATGCATGATACAGAGGTTTTGTAGGATTCCTTGGCCCGTTTGTCCCTTTACGGAATCAGTGTTGAATTTCTACACAGCACAGCCAAGGCACCATGGCCAGGATTTGTGATAGCCCTGTGCTAGCTAGGACTATTCCATTCCTCATTCCAACCACCAAACCCTTCATTTTACATTATCAAGAGAAGCTCCTATTCCCATTTGATAATCCACAGCAAAAGATAATTTCAATATCAATCTGGTTTTCTAAATCTTCTTTCAAAGATACAAATATATTTTGCATGTCGTTTTAAAGAATAAGCTGTCTTATTTGAATGAGGTCTGCAAATATTTTCTATTTCTTCAGAACTTTTGATTTCCTTTACAGTGTTTGCATCATTTTTCTCAGGTTATGCAAGCTTGTTTCCATTTCTGCTAACATGAACTTACCTAATAATAATACTTTTTCTTTATTTATATGAGTGATTGACACTCAAGACATTCATTTCATATGAGCTGGCATGTCAATTCAGTATGATGTTGTTGTGCTTTTGATATGTTATGAAATCAGATCATTTCCCCTGGTGCTCTGAATGGAAATATAAAATGTTAATAAAAGAGAATAGAAAAAAAATGTACTTTTCCTCTTTACTTGTTTGTGGCAGATCCATGAATTATGGATTCCCGATTCTGAAATGCCACTTTCTCCAGGATCACAACTTGAAGAGAAGTAAGTTAAATATTTGTTTGTCCCTTTTCACTACTTCTAAGTTTCCTACAAAAATATTAAAGTAGGAATCTGGTGGAAAATTGAAAACATGGCACAAAAGCCAATTACCAGTGGCTGTATGCAGTGAGTATAAGGGACCCTTAGGGACACAGGATCCAGCTACTTGCTTGCAAAGTGTGGGATCAGAACTCTGGAAGAGATTTTCTGAGTCATGCCACCTCCCTTACTGTAGGCAAACTAAATATGTTGAGAATAAGTAAATAATAAATAAACAATGTTAATAATTTCTCTTCTGATACCTACCCCTTGTTCATCTGAGCTACTTTTTAAACTGATTATTCACAAAAGGCATAGATGTTCTTGATTAATGAAATTAATGGATTAAAGTAATTGGGAAATTGACCAACAGAGCTGCAAAAATGATTCATTTAAGAAAGTATAAACCTGCACAGTAAAAAAATTCTGACAAGTAAATAGATCCATCACTTTTGGATATGTTGGCAAAATTCTTTATTTGAGCTAGTTTAATTACTCTAAAAATGCTATGTCTGGATGGTATCATAAACCTTAATTGTATTCAGTGTATGTTAAAGAAAGATGCTGACAGCTTGTGTATTTCTGTAGAGAAGAGTATCTTCATTTTCTTCAAGATCTTACAAATGATATTTTGATTAGAGGTTGTTACGACAAAGAGTAAGTGCTTTGCATTTATTTATTCCTTTGAGTCACAAAATGTTGTCCAATTATTCAATCAGAGTAAAGAATTGGTGGTTTTAATGAGATTAAAATGAAACTTGAAATTAGTTTCATTTCATGAATACTTTTGTGACTGCACTTTACAGGAGTCATGATTTAAACTGAGAAGCTGAACAGAAAATATTTTCAGCCAGCCATGTATTTCCCAGTGACTTCTAGTAGAAATGTGGAAACATCATGTCCTCCAACCCTTGCAACAGTCTCATTCCAGTGCAAAGTGGAACCAGTCAATCCTGGGCTAGCAAGCCATGGAGCTACAATAAATCTTCCCTAGCAAAGCTCATCATGGCAAGACTTTGTACTTAGAGTTCTTCCTCCCTCCTATAAGAGCAAAATAAATAAATGTAATAATTGCTTTCTTTAGAATGTATGTGCTGTCAACTTAACAATTCACACATAAAGGCTAGAGCCAAATGCGCCCAGTGCTGCTGGTGTCTAACTGCAGCATCCTTTTCTGGTTTCACGTTCTGTACGTAACACCCTGCCTCACACACACACATGCACACCCCTCACGTTCCCATTTTAATAGAAATCTTTTGCATTTATAATATCCAGAGAGCTGTGATAAACCACAGGTCCGCTTGTAGGCTCGCTACAGGCAATGACAGTGTGTGCACGTTTCCTATGCCATTTCTTGGCCTGCCTCTTAAATGGGAGGAACTCTTCCTTTGATAGAGGATTTAACCCCAATATTTAAGATTACAGTCTTTGTCAAGTGTTGTGTTTTGATGCTGGAGAAGTGCCAGTGCCCTGAAATCAATCAAACTCAGTTTGACACCAAACCAAGATATTTCCATTTCAGTCTAGAAGCTTTAACTTTAAATCCCTAATGCTCTTTTAATTTTATTTTATTTTTTTTTTTTTGTGGCTGTTCACACAAGTGATTAGTTTGTTTTCTGAGCAATCAGTTAGAGGTAAGAGTTCTCTTCCTTCCTTCTAGGTATAGCAATTCTCAGGCAAACTTCAAGGCTTAAATTAGAAGTGATTTTTCTGGTTACACTGGGAGGAACAGTAGCAGATTTGAAAAACATCAACTCACCACACATCGCAAAAGGTTGCTAAGTATCATGCCTGCCCATATACACAGTTAAAACCAAGATGACATTAAAATAAAATAACACCCCAAAAAGCTACTGTGTGTCAGCCCCCATGTTAACAGGAGGATTAGTATCCTTCAGAAAATAACTTTTTTCTCTATACATAGTGAAAACCAAACGAGAGAACAGAAACTTGTGCCTGTACGATGTGACAGCAGCAGGGGCCACATGTGTGTCCCACACTGAGCCCAACCCAGAATCTGTGGGGCACCAGGGTGTCCCTGCTCAGGCTTGTAGGGGGAAAGGTGCTGTTGACTTCAGATATAGTTTGTTTAAATGCTGTGCGCTCTTCTCTCAAAAATAAAGGTTCCTAAAAATACATGAAAAATCTCGTGTTGTTTTTTGGGTAGTCCCTAATAACAGAACTTAATTTCTCTGCAGAATAAAAATAAAAGATCAGTAGTGGCCTTTCATTTTAAATCAGAAGTTGAATTTCTAAATAGATTTTGTGGCATATTAGGAAAGACACAACTAATGACCTTAGCTAACCTGCTTTAGGATTAGTATGAGACATATTTTAAAATATGCATTTATTTAGATCAGTTTCTCTACAGATAAAATCGTAAATACCCTCCCAATTCAAATATACAGTATACAACCAAAACAGCTCTGCTGAGCCCTCCAGCTCATTGCAGATATGTTTGGGGTTTTTATGATTGCCTGAAAATGCAAGCATTGGGTTAGATTTAACTGAGTTATTACTGTAGAACCTGGAGACCTAATCTCCCTAGTCAGTTAGGTCCTTATTTTTACCGATGTTCATCACCATGAGCACATTTTTTGCTTGCAGCTGGTCATAGCCATAAACAAACAAACAAAAAAAATATTGAGAGCAATTGCTGAAGGCTTCTCTCTTTCCCTAGTACACCTAGTTAACAAAACTATGACCATGCAAGTTCAACCTTCGATGTTTCTCTTAAAAGTTACTGAAAAGAAGGCCCAAGAGCAAGGAGACCATGCAAATGACCTTCAGAGGTCTAAAAAGTGTTGGCTAGAGGCAGTTCAAAAGTCCCCTTTGAGCAATGCAGTATCACGGACAAAGGAAGGACAGCCATAAATGACCCTAGGGAGCTGCTTGCAGTACTGCCCAGCACCCCAGTACCCTCAGCTGTTCCACCCAGTTAACGTGGTGGGACAGTACTTGACAGTAGCAACAGAGAGACTCAGGCCCCGCGAAAATACAGAGAGGGACTACCATGTTGTGACAGAGAGCACCAATACTCTTATATTTGTATTAAACGTGGAGGAAGAAATTGGAATTACATACGTGTAAGACTGTCCCTGGCACAGTTCCTGAGTTCCTACCAAACTGCATGCACTTGAAATGAGAATATTCAACAACTTCAAAGTGTTTAAGATTCTATTTTTTAAAATCCATTCACGGGTATGGGAGGGATGGGGAGGGGGTAGAGCGAATGTGAAAGGTTCCGATGTATTTTAAGTGATCTGAAAGACAGACTGAGTGGTATTTATCATTTGGAAGTATATGCATTTGAATAATTTTTTGTTCACTGATTTTCCTTTTATTCTTTTTTTAAGGGCATTAGAAGATATATTTCAAATGCACATTAAAAGCAAGAGGTATAACCTTGATGAGGTGAGCAAAAAACATCTATTATTAAACATTCTGTCACTTCCAATAGAAACACTGTACATCAGAGCTGAGCAACAATTTATGGCAGACCAACTGCTATGCAATTTAAACACAAGGCAAGGAAAAACTACTACAAAAAGGAACAGTAAGGGTGTTTTCCCTGGGGGACTGGGAAAGAGATTTTTCTGTACATTTTTGTGTATTACTCTAATAAAGTTTCTAAAAGACAGGTTATGTACTTAGCATGCAGAACGGCTTTAATTACTTACAGCAAACCTGTTCACGAAGAATGTCTGTTGCTGCACTTTTCTGCTGTAACTGCTGTTTTCTGGAGTAGACCAGCAAGAGAGACTTGTAGGCTGTGAGTAGATCCGGTAAGACCTTGGGGTTTAATAGCTTGCTTTTAAGAACTCGGTCACCAAACCAGAATGTAAAACTCACCATGAAGGCTCCCCACGTGGTGCCTGCTGAGAATCATATACATCAAAATGCTCATCTGAATATCTTGCACGCTGAGAGGGAAGCAGCCTGTGGAGACACAATGGGAAATGCCAGGCACAAATACATGGCCACAGTCCTGTCTCTCTCCTCTGCAAGTCTAGCATCTTATCTAGGATGAGCAAAAGCACCTCTGCCTGTTGTAATCCAGATCTTAGAGCCCTCTCCTGAGAGCAGGGCTTATAACTGCTCCTCGAAAAATTGGAAAGAACACACTGTTTTCCTTTCGAAACTCATTCACAGAGAAGATGGAATTAGCGGTGGTGTTATCTTTGCTGTTTTCCCAGACTGGTTGAAGCATTTGCCCATGAAATGGGGTAGGCAGATTCTGAAGCCTTCCCCAGAGTAGGGAGCCCCAAGTCCAGCACCACACCTCATGAGCAGATGACTCAACTGAACGTTTGAACTAGTTCCTCTAGGTTGGGTAGCAGGAGCAAAATAGGACATGCTAGCACTATAAGCTGAGGTTGCAGCACTCATTTAAAAGGCACTAGGTTTTCCTTCTTCCCAATAACTGTAAAATCTAAATTATTTCTTCTTTACAGTCCCTGTATTAAAAAAAAATAAAAAATGGAAAAAAAAAAGGGGGGGAGGGAATATAAAAAAAAAAAAAAAAGGGAAAGAAAATCACATTCCTAAGGGCATGTGAACTCCACAGAGGGTGCAAGAGTTTAGTCACAGTCTCCCGCTTGCACTGCCTGCCAGCTGCTTGTCGAAGGCTCCCTGACCAGAGCACAGGGCTTGGGCTGTGGGGCTCTTTCATCCCACGCTTCTCCCACGTCCTGCAGGGAGTGAGGCTGCTAATAGTGGCCTTGGGATGATGTGGTGCTTGAGTCCTCCTCTAGATCCGACTTTAAAGGCCTCGATACAAAAGGGCATTTCATTTGGTCTGATGATCCAGAGGGTTCATGCTCAGGGCTTTGGACTTTGCATTCTAAAGCTCATATTGCTGCAGCAGATTCAGGCAGGAACGTTTCTGAGGAACTGGCATAGTGTGGCTTTTAAATGGGCTAGCTTTGCTTGTTTATTTCTACAAATTTGTAATGCTGCCATGTAGCGTTGCACTTTCTTCAACACTAGGCATGTGGGAGTTACACATATGCTTTGCACGATGAATAAATAACAATCAAAGGAATTACATAATAATTAGAAAGCAGAAGGTTATTTTGCCATGATTAGGAGAGAGATCTTGTTTTGGTATCTGTTTAGATGCCGGTCTGAGTGACAATCAGTCGGTGGCAAAAGTGTTTGAGAAATGAGCTGAGCTGAAATTAGTGAATTTTAAGTCAGTTTTGTAGGGAAAAAAATCAGCAGCTGCACCTCAGTTTGAGGGGATATGTAATTTATATCTGACTGGAGGCTGCTGAGCATATTTGTAAGGTCAACTCTTGCAAGGCTCTGAATGCCTTAGAGAGCGAGCTGAGAATCCTTTAATAGGAGACTGAAGGTACTTGATTCCTTCCAGAGGGGGGGTTGTAAGCAGTAGTGGGTTTTTACTATATCCTGTTGCAACGATTAATATTTAGCAATGTATTATTCTGGACCTGAGCAGACCTTAAGCCTGGTGTTTTCCTCTCCAGAAATACTGACTGAAGACTGCAAAGAAACTCTGAAAAGAGGAATAAAATTTACTGGCTGAGAACAGATTTAGAGGACTTTTCAAACAACATATTTGCATGTTTAGTCATGCAAGGATAAAAGAAAAAAGACCAGACCTGCCTTTATGTATTAGACGGACATAGCATGCACAGGAGAAAGAAGGGGTTTTCGGAAAGATTAAACGAGAAGTGTAAACAACCTACACCAGGAGAAGCCTGTTGGCAATGACATTTATTAGACCAGGCACAGTTCCCACAAGAGAAGTAAAAGAAGCTGAATTGCTTTGAGACTTTTGAATTGGCCAGTGGATGGAAAGAAATTTCATAGCGAGTGGACTTTCTGTCCTACAAAAATATGTTTTTCTCTTTTACTTTTTTGTCTTCATACCAAACTCTATTCTCTATCACTGTTTTCTGGACCAGACAAACAAAATAAGAAAATGGAAATGTTTGTCAAGGTCTTTGCAGTGCTTTTCTTTTTACCCATGCTGGGTGCCTGCCAGCTTGTTATTTGGGTACTTCCTTCTCTGCGCTCTGGGCTTCTGTGTACTTGCTATCCAAAACCAACACCCCTCTCCCAGTCCATGCTGGCACTTACTCCAGCATAGTGTCCAACATCTCTTCTCACTCTGGTCTATCGCCAGTTCATGCATCATGAAGATGCTTAAAGCCATCCAACAGCATTGCCTGACCCACCGTCCATGTCTGGCCACGCATCGCAGCCAAGCAGTCCTCACCAATTTACCAGGGAAATCGTGGCTGTAGTACTTGTAACCTCTTCTCCAGCTTTGAAAAAGAGTAGTGCCATCACTCTTCCAGGGGGAGGGTTACGCACTCAGTGGGATGTTACATGGTTACTGAGGGGAAGAAGAAAGCGATTAATTGCCTGGTTCTGTTAGGAGAAAAAAACGATGGTAAATGCATAGCAGGGAAAGAGAGAGTGAAGAAAGAATATAGGAAACATGCGTGGAGGAAAGAAGGACAGTGCCTCAAAGACAAGAGCCTTTTAAAATGACTAGCACCTTCAGCTTTGATGTTACCCTCTAGGTACCTACATGGCATAGTTATTGGTGTAAAGTGGGGTATAGAGGGTCGTTCTTCCACTGGACTCCAGCCCAAGGCAATTTTCAATCTGGTGCATCAAGGTATACCTAAGGAACTATTTTCTTTGCCTTAGAACGTGCAATTTCAAATAGTGTGCCCAGGAGAAAGCTGCACCACTCCTCCCAGCAAGATTTACTTCTGCTGTTCACACTGTTTTACTGCCTCTGCAGGCTGCATTCTATGGTCTGCTCAGAAATCTTCAGCTGAAAGCTCTTTTCACCTACCCAGCCCTGGAGGTTCAAACATTCCTTTAAGTTTTAGAACTATAATTTTTTTTTCTAGCACACTAATTATGAAACCAGAGAGTTTTTCTAACAAATTTTCACAGAACAAACAGGTTCCCCCATTTTCTGTAGTAACAAAATGTTCTCAACTCAGGCAAGCTTTTAAAAGTATTTTTTTTCTCTAGCCACTTGCTCAAATCCAACATCAGGCAGTTTTATACCCTTGGAAGTGCAAGGATGACGTTTCAGTTGCAGAATAGTCGTCTCAAATCCTGATCCTTATTTGATTCAAGAAGCCATTAATTCCATGAAAAATATTTCCTTAAAAAGACAGAAATGCTGGTTCTTGCTGAAAGGAACAAGTAAAAAGATAGCCCTTAGAATCCAGGAGGGTGGAAGAAATGTCACTCCTGGGCTTGAAATTGCCACTGAAATGGTTCTGTAAGTGCATCATTTCAGGAAATTGATGGGAAACTAAGACAGCACCTGCAGGGGCGCGCAATCCGGTGCCTGTCTGTCTTCTAGTGAGCAAACTGTTCCAAGTAACGTATTTCCTGGAATTTTATCATATAAAGCCAAAAGCTCCTGAAGACACAAAGTATATCTTACATTCGGTTTATGCCTTTGCTTTTAGGAGGATCATAAAGTATTCATTCTAAAAAAAAAAAAAAAAGCACAGCCTGAAGACACACCACAAGATTTAGCTCAGGCGAGGCAGAAAGCAGCTGGTAAATGGCATCCAGCAGCGTCACCAAACATTTCAGGACAGGAGCACAGGCAGCGGAACACCACAGCGGTGTGGAAGCTGAAAGGCCATCTTCCTCAACCTAGTAAAATTATTTGCTTTGATTACCGTGTGAGTATAGATCCAGTGATAAGACCTGTTAGGAAGTGTCACGGGGTCTTCTATATCCAGTAGCAAAAAAGGTTAATCTTACATTTCTAAGGCCAAAAAAATCCTTTTTGATGTACCACACCCCAGCACTATTCTGAGTCACACTGAAGCAGCCACGGGAGAAAGCAACCTCTGCTTAATCCTTGGCACCATCCTACGTGTTCTTTGCCCTTCCCTTCTTCAAGTGCCATACCCTTTCTACTTAGCCCATCACATCTCGTGGGATTGCCTTCCGAGGAGGCAATCAGCGGACCAGTGTGGTTTAGGATGCTAATGCAATAATTACTGGCTTAATCATCAAAGTGAATAAGCAATTTACCAACAGTCCCTTTCAGCACTGTGCACTGTTACCGTTTAAATGCAGATTTTTGTAATGTACCATAATTAGATACTGCACATGGGAAAGTTTTAAAAGTAAACCAGTAAAAATGAAAATGACTGCTCTGAGATGAGCACAGGACCCAAGTTTATTCTTCTCACAACAGAAAATGTCAGTGATCTGGTATGTGGAAACTTTCCTCCAAACCATTACTGACCCAGTGGCCCCATCACAGGCAGAAGGGGAAACGTCCTGTGAAACAAGTTTTGTTCTGCATGAGACTTAAAGTAGGAATCTTCTATTTTGGCAAAGTAGCATAGCTAATATTTTTAGAAATTCCGGGGTGAATAGTTTCATTTCAATTCCTTAAGTTTCTTCTGAAGTTTCAACTGGATATACTCATTCCACTGCCTGCTCTGGCAGTATATACTTCATAGCTGAGTATACTGAAACGTTGGTCCAGTCCTTCCCGTTTCATATGCACATTCAACTGTGCAGTGGCAAATACCAAATTCTTCAAGTACACAGGTGTTTGCCGATGTAAACCAGGGTTTCTATACGTGGAGACAGTTGGAAAATAGAAATGAATGAGTAACGGTCTCTCTCACAACCACAGGATATGTGTACAACAGAATCCTCACCCCGGCGTAGCTGACAGCTTTGATTACTCTAGCCTCTGAAAGCAAGCCTAACCTAGGCATGCTTTGGTTATATGTCAGCACGCTTCAAAACGAGATCGAGAGGAAAAGGTGACACTCACCTAGTTAAATCACAGGATCAAATCTGCTGGCTCAGCACTGTGCAGGTCTAGCCACGAGTACTTGCAGTCCTCAGCCTTCCGTAGCCTTGGCTGTGGAACCTTTTGTTGAAGGTTCACTTTAGCAGTCAACTCAGCAAAAAAGAATGCAGAACATATAAAATTACCTTATAGTATTTACAAAGAGCAGCCTTGCAGATCGGTTTTAACAACTTTTAGATTATTTCAGAAATTATTATAAGAATATATAATTTTGAGCCATGGAAGAGGCTTTAAAGTTGCCCTTTTCGCTATTCTTGGGCATTTCTTAATGTCTATCAAGGCCATAAACTTCTCAAAAGAAAAAGAAATTACTTGACATTGAAGACTCCGAATCTCATCTGACACTTTGACAAACCATGTGCACAGAGAAATCCGTTGGATCTCTACCACAAGGAGTTCGGGTTGCTCCATGTTTTCTGAACACTAGTATGCTGAGCTTGAAAAGTGATTCCTCGTGAAGCACTGGGCATCATGTGTTTCCAGCTCACGGAGAGCAGATTACCCGTTGTCCTTAACGCGTTTCAACAAGAACAACTAATTTTCTATTGAAGTGCTTAAGATTGAATGCCTGTCGTAACGACCTTCAAATTGAACTAGAGTTTTAAGATTTTCCCTGTAGTTCCTCAGAAGCTTCCCATCCTTTTTCTCTTTCTACATGACAGCGTCTAGACCCCATTTTGTGTCATGAATGCCCACAGGTCTCCTTCGACAGAACAAAGAGAGGCCATCATGATTATCTCTTAATAAAGCATGATTCCATGAGGATGCTTTTAGTAATCTTAATTGATTAACACCTAATCCATTTTCCAATTGATTAATTCTTACTGTAATATTAATAATTTTATGTCTGGAGCAACTCAGACTGCACTGGTCAGGCGCTCTCAGTCCATTCTGCAATCATCTGTCATTCAGAGTCTACTCTTGTAGCTTTCAAGATAGCCGAACTTTTTGACTGCTTACTAGCTAGCTGGAATCCAAACTGCAGACCTCATCCTTCGTCTTCCCTTCTCCCATTATGATCATACTGGATCACTGATGTATGTAGCTCAGATGGTCTTGGCTCTTTGTAAGGCTCAAATAGATAAACACAGGGGGTCACAGGAAAACACAAAATAACACTTAAAAAGCCTGTTTTGCTCTGGTGAATTCTAGACCTTCATGTTGGTGCCTTGCCCCTGAGGAACCGGTGCACATGGGCAGGCATAACCTTAGACTCTGCGGAGCCCTAGGCTATGATTTAGTGGCAAGTCTTACAAAGAAAAAGTAAATTTGCTACTACCCTATGCAATGTGTTTCACGGAGCTCTGCTCCATGGTAGCTGACTGCACGCGGGCTCTGACGCTCCCACAGGCACTTAGAACAGGTCACACCTAGGGGAGGGGATGAAGCTTTCAAGCAGTTACCTGCACTGTAGATGCCTAAAGACATTCCTGTACAGGCACAGAAGTGCCGCAGATGTTGGTCAAGCACTGCTGCTGCTGCTAATAGCGGCAGTCTTGTAAAGCAGTGCTTGCTTCTAACGGGTATTTTAGCGCGGATGGAAACTGCATTTGCAATGTTAAAACTAAACCCTTTACTACAAAGTTACAAGAATGTTCCTGTTCTGTGTTGTAACCCCCGAGTAACTCTGCTCTCGTGCTGTTGCTGCAGCGCTGTTTCAGGCACGTGGCCTCTTGCTGTGGCCAGCTGAAGAGCCTTCTCAAGTGACTAGCTGTGTTTGCCTTACCCACACTCACTCCGGTTTTGGTTTGGTATTCACTGCATTTCACCACCTCTTCTGCAGTCCTGCCTCTGTGCTCCTTCCCAGCACGGGAAACATTTTCCAGCAGGATTTATCGATAAGAGAGAGAATCTGGACTGCAAAATGTCTTGCAAATGAAAGATAAAGTCTCTGAGACTTTAGTCTCACTCACTACTTGAGTGAGCTAGAGGAAATAAATGAATGATAGTAGGGGAAAAAAGTGAAACACCTACTTAACTGAAACCTCATTTCAGTCCTTTTCTCCAGTTAATTAAGTATTGAGGAAAATGGATGCAGAAAGCACATTTTAAAGCAATCGAGTACTGCCAGAAATCAAACCAGCAATTTGAAAAGAGAACAACACTGCTCTCTGGCATCTGACAAAATAAGATATTTGACAGGGAACAATATGTGCAGTACTGGTTAATTGAGAGGAGAGGAGAAGAATAATCATAGCTGTATTACTGAATTTATAGAAGTATCTCCAGTGTACCACAGGGACAATGCGAATTTGTGGAATCCTCCTGCCTGCTACAGCAAGTCAGCAATCACTTACATTCCCATCAACATCTTTACAATGTACCCTAGGCAGCAATGCAGAAATAGCAACCGTAGTGGCTGAAACCGGGAGACTTGCCTTTAAAATGACTGTAAATTCCCACACTTTCCTCTGGTGCTGGTAAAGAGATACGGGATAAGAAACAAGTGGGGGAAAAACAATGCTTGCTGTCTTTTGTGAGAGCTCCTCAGAACACGGAACAACCCTTCACCAGTTCACAGGGTATGGAATACGACTATTCCAGCACCGGTCCAATGACAGGTTAGGTTGATTGTGTGTCTTTTCAAAGCATCAGCTTTAGAGCAAAGACCAGTCTTTAGTTTTCTCGCCTTGTAGTTCTAAGCTGTAGCCAAACACAGTGTGAACTCTACCCACGAACATACCTACATTTTGGAAGCTCTGGCAGAACTTTCAAGGCTATATTCTCTTTCCTGCAGTTGATTTCACTAACCTTCCAATTTTTCTGCATCATTTTAGCATATTAAAATGACTCTTGCAACACAGGCAGCATGCTGCTGTGTCAAAGAAGCCGGCAATGGAGATGTAGACACCTGAACAAACCAATCATTTGGTACCCTTCCCATTCGTACTAAAAACACTATATAAAGGGATGTGTCGTTAATGGGATATTGTTATTTACAGTCTTTGATATAAACCAATGCTCCCATATGTAACAGCCATTCTCAGCAAGATTTTTTGGTCTGAAGGTACTATCAAAGACAAACACCAAACACTTAGATAAAAAGAGAAGTAAAAGAACAGCTAACCAAATTAAACAAGCAGTTAAGCAAGTAGGAGATCTGGGAATCACAGAACAGATTCTTTCCCTCTGTAATTGCTCACAAGAAATTGACAAGAAAAAAAATCCAAAAGGATGAAGTGTCAGTCATTTCCATTAGTAATTTTAGCCTGCAAAATTTGAATCTAAGTTAATTAAAAAGGATCCAAACTATGCTCCTCAGGAGAACTAAAGTCTTCAATCACTTAGTGCCACACAATGACTAAAGCCACACATATCTTTAAATATCAACAGCAGCACTGCAAACATTATTTTTCAACACAGGATCAAAAGAATATAGAACATTTCCCTTTTCTACAGTGAAAAAAATTGGTGGAGTCCCCAGCCACAATTAATAATTTTCCACTCCCCTGTTTTGCCTCTAAAAAAAAAAAAAACAACAGTAACGTGACATGGATACACAGATTTCATAAAAAAAGACAATCTACTTTCACAGTATCAAATGCATTTACACTGTATTTCATGTGGTACTTGGGCCTTGTAAATAAAGGAACCCTGAAACGCCATCCAGTTCTGAGAGCAGATTCTCACTAAGCTTTCACCTCTTTAATTTACGAGGCATAGTAGCAAAAAAGCAAAATACAGAAACCTGCTGATTTTTCTGTGCACCCATCAATCATCAACGCATTCATCTATTTCAACAGCTGAATTGGCAATAGAGACCATGACTTGTCTGCTGTTAAAAAAGCTTCCAGGAAGACAAATAAAACAATGCAAAAAGCTAAGCAGATTTAGTTATTTTATAGCTACATCCTGTTTTTCTAAGTTCCATACAGTTGCTGAAGTGCTTCGGTGTGCCTGTAAGTGTGTCAGAGAACACACACGCATAACAGGGGAGATACGCCTGTCTCCTGTCGCTGGAACTATAGATATCCATGTTTTAAGGAAACAACACTGCTTTTGAATACTGCCATTGCAATCTTTCACAGTAGCCCACCATGTATTCAGCTATCAACACCTTTAAAAGGTTCAAATAGCTGTTTTCAATTACTGTTTTCTGCAGAAAATTACTGGCAGCCTTTTGTAATTTGCAGCTCTTTAGGATAAGGTAGCAAAAGCAGAAAGAGGTGGAGTCATTCTAAGGGTTAGACAGTTGAAATCTCAAACAGCGGGAACAAGGATCAGGTAGCTGAAACCAGTTCTGGGACAAATTCAGAATGTTCTCACCACAGGGGTGGCACCTAAGCCATGGAGTGACACTGCTTTCCCTACTGTACAGAGTGTTCGCATTGTTCAGCTATGTTTCCCCATCTGAAAGGAACTCATTTGCAATGTATAGTGCTAAGAAAATCCTCGTTCAATGTGTTGCATTTTTCTCAGTCATCCCCTTCACTGTTTTAGGGTACCACAACGTTACCGTCCAATACACATGCCTGAGACTAGACAGATTTGGATTCACCAGAGCTGCACCTGTTGGGTGTTTTTCCCTCTATTTAAAGCATATTAATTTGCATCAGTTGTAGGGCACATCAACAAAATCATAAGCTGGATAGCGAGAATGTGTTTCTTCTTTCAGCTCCATCCTTCCCTCCCACCAGTCGTTACTGGACTGCCAGACTCCTCTGAGTAACCCTGTTGTAAGCCAACAAATATTAGCGATGGCTGCACCGTACCCAAGAGTGAAACTGCAGTGCAGTGCAGAGCTTGAGAAAGTAGCGCAGAACCCATGTTCAATAAATGGCATTTCTCCTACTAAGGATTAGTTTTCAAAAATTTTGTACAAACTCTACCCAAATGGTAGTTATTAGGCTGTGGTTACATCCTGGGAAGCGCAGGGGTGTCTCACACCTGCCTTTGCGGTGCTGCTCCTGTGCTCAGGTCCTGGGGAACTCCTGGTCATCTGTGGCTGAGTGGGCTCCAGAAGCCAGGGCAGGATCTGATCTGGATGCATTTAAAACTCTGACGTAAGAGAGATTTGTTCAAACATTGGCCCTTAATAATAATCCTGGAAGAGCAGCAACCAAACAAGTCTCCTTTTTATGTTCTCCTTTCATTACTAGGTAAAAAGAAGAAGAATAGTTCAAAGCCTGAAGAGCGAGCTGAACATCACAAGCCAACCGGCCTCTTCCACCAGCTGTAAGGGCACACGGTCAAAGGACACCAGCACTCCTGCCCCATGCTTTTGATTTACAACTCTGGGCATTTCAGACAGCACTCAAAATCAGTTAGAAAAGCAAACTAGATTTTACACCAATTACAATGTAAACCTTGGGCAAACAGGGAAAAGAAGAAATCCAGCTAATGCATTTTCCTGTGACGTAACACAGTATCGCTACGACAACAGTCAGGTTAGCATGCTAAGAACAATACTAGAGCACCAAAGACATTTTTACAGGGAATTTCACATCAGAATAGAAAGCCACATGCAAGTGTCCTTTCATTTTTTACGTATAGCTGATGCTGACAAAACACATCCTATGTAATCCTCACATTAGGAAATCTGATGAGGTGTTTTGATTTTCTCCTACCGCACACTTGACTTACAGATAGGTTGGAGATTAAGTTTTCGATACAGCGTTCAAAATCCTACATCAATTGTGACCTGAAGTCTCATCAGTTTGCAACAGGATGTAGAATATTAAGTCCCATTTTCAAGCGATTTAGGTATTAATCTAAACAATTTAACATCTCTTGAAAATCTTAATCTGTATTAGGTCATGTACCAAAAGCCTAAGATTAGCTAGCATCGCAATACACACTAGTAACTGAAAAATAACAGGCATCGTAATCTTTCAAAATGCAAACATTTTGCACTTACCGAAATCTAAAGGCTTATAAAATACAAAATGGCCAAGTAAAAAAATATGTGATTACTAAAGCCTCAATCCTTTCTTTTAGTGATGATATTTACTTACTTCATTATAACGTAGTTGTTTAAATTTGTCTGGTTAAGATTAGACAGCTTTCTAAAGATAGATGTTTTTTCCACACTCTTCTCCAAGTGGGACACTTTTCAAGGCATCAGATTAAAATAGAAAACCAATGAATGGGATAAATAAAACACACTTGTTTTGGTTTTTATTATTGTCCACTACCAACACATTTTCACACCCATCTTCTACCTTGAGAATTTTTTTTAAAAATTGCTATAATTCCACACACAATCCCTAAATAAGATACAAAATCTTATCTGAAATAATTTAACTTTTATGAGCAGCTTTGTTGGTATACTGACAGAAGATGAGGCAACCAAAATACATCCTTTAAGATGGGCCTCTTTCAATCTCCCTGGAAGATGCTGCTAGGCATAGTGCCACAAGGATTGTTTTAATTACCTAATACTTGAGCTAACAAACAACTCGAGATGTTTAAGAAAAAGCCACAAGATCTACTGATCTAACCCCAACCATCAGCGTGCATATCTGTTTACTGAAGGACAGCTTTATATAAAGGTTTTGTTCGTTTGAACTATATGGAATGTTTCCATTTGTCTTATTCTGTTAGACTTATTTGATGAATGCTGAATTTCTTTAAAGGTCTTCCAGTTAGACTGATGAGTAGACTATTTGTTCTCAAACTGCGTTCTAACAGATAGTGCTGTAAGTAGGGCAGAATAACAGTGCATATGTGTACGTAAATAGAGAAAATGATTGCTTTGAGTGTAAAACTAAGTCAGCTTCAAGTAGAATCTTATCTTTGTATCATTAGATAAACACTTGCTAACTTGGAACAAAAGTATTGTCTTTTATTTTAAGTTAAGGAATCTTTTTCAAGGAGCAGAAAACTTTATTACCCACTTTCACAGAAGGAAGAGACATCTTTCTGACAGAAGAACATCATGAAAATGCCTCTCTGCTGTGCAGCTTGGAGTCTTAGGGCACTACTGCTCATGTACAGGAGCTTGATTTTCCTAATAGCTGGCCTGGGTAGGCAAGCATAAACAATATGAATTATTGGAAAGTAACTTCTGTTCAGTTGGATAATGACAATTTAGTTGATGTCACCCTTTCCTCTTGCACAGAATTGCTCTGCTCTGCTGAGCAAGCCCAATTAAATCTTTGAAACCCAGAAGTACAAGCTTGTTGTGATGAGCTTATTTATAATGAATCATCCTAAATTCAAGTGCAGTATCATGAACCAGACCCAGTTGTTGTCTTATATTGATGATACCAGAATCTTAAATGCTATTTCCAAGCAAGTTATCTTCTTTTGGGATCTCAAATGGGATTTTTCTTGAAGGAAAAGGGGCTAACTCAGAGCATTCTACGCAGTTACTGCTTGACACCTAACCACTTCTCCAAAATACCCACTCTCATTACTTGAGATACAAAGCTGCAATGATTTTCATTTAACACGACACGTTTCAGGCCAAGCATTGTCAGGACAAAGGGTGACCTGCAGAGAAGCAGCAGTCATTACTGGTATAGCAAGCACAGTTTGTTGTTATGGTGTCCTTCCCAGCCAGACACATAGTGCCCATCCCCAGCTTGCAGAGGATTACTGGTGGCTAAGAGCCATTTTGCCGAGGTAAAGATTAATGTCGTGAGACCTTCAGAGCTATGGTCAAAACCAGTACATACTGGGAAGTAGAAAGAGATGGATTGGCAGATGCTTAGTTTCAGGGAAAACAGACAATCCTCTCTGGGTTTGTTGGGATCAGGTCTCATTCCCCTTTGCACAATATTATTCCATCTGGAAGGTGGGATACCAAGACACAGCGCATCGGGTACATCTCATATCTGGTTTTGTGTTTGGTTTTGCACTTACTAATGAAGTCACCACTTCATGTTGAATCACCCAGTCATGTTTGCCTCGTTTTTCCTGGAACCTCATCTTTTTAGAGATAGGCAAGTTTAGTTTCCATTTGTAAATCAACCTTCAGTAGACAGAAAAAATGGCAACAATGAACTACACAGCAACATGTAGCCCACTTTTTCCATGGTTTAATTTTTTAACAGGTTTGTGAAGAATTATTTACATATAATACTACAGAAGAACAATTATAGCTGTTCCTTCATTATCATTCGACAAGTTTGAGTGACTATTGGTATTAGGAAATATTCAAGAACAAGCTCTGCAGAACCCATGTATTGTTGAAATGGTGCCCCTCCAGATAGTTCTCATATTTATTTCACAAGCTGTTTTTTATCAGTTATTCCGAGTTGTGATTAAATCCACACAGATTTACTGCATCTTACAATTTTCTCTTTGCTCATCTCGCTCAGGTAGTCCTTGTTCATTCAGAGAATTTTTGGCTTTGTGCACCATATGACTCTCCCCAGTATTATCAGAGACAGTTTTTGTGGACTGCTTATACAGGCAAAGTGGTGACCTTGAAGTAGATTTCATTGGTGAAAAAGCTGTTACTGCTTGGGACTGCTGTGCATCGTTTACCTGTAACACAAACAAAAATGTCCTGTTTCACTGGTAATGGAAAACCATATTAGCTTTCTGTAGTGGGGCAAAAGACTTAATGCAAAAGACTAAATATTGGGAATTTGCAAAAAACCATATACATAGGTACTGAAAACAGAAAAAAGTATTTTGAAGACATTTATCACTTTGACTATTCAATACAGTGAGGCTTGATATCAATCATTTTGGTGTGGTGTAAGATGGAATATCTGCTACACAGCCGGCAAGCTATTTGCTAGGTGCAAAAAAAAAAAAAAGCTAAACCAGGAACAGTCTACTCTATTTGTTCACTAAGGTACCAAGTATTGCGCACTGAAATCTGTATTTCATTTTTTCCTGTACGTATTCTGCAAACGTAAGACATAGCTGTCACTTTTTTTGCTGACATCTGGACAAACCACTGCTTTCACATTTTAACTGATGTGCAGTCAAAGCACGCAGTTTAAATTCTACATTAAATTCACAGAGAAAAGTGAATAAATTTGCACATGAAAATGACAGGGCACATTTTAAACACCTTAAGAAGTTTCAACTGTTTGAAACTGGGTGCCTGAAATGAAGTACATATAAGTACCTGTCAAAGAAGCGGAAACGAGGCTTATTTCACTGCTAAAATAAGACATACCATTTACTGTATTAATATAAAGCATGAAACAACATGTGTTGATGGTTTCAACAAACAATGAAACAATATTATGAGCAAATCCTCCAGAAACTCCCAGGTGTACATCATCTCAAAATAAAACAAATATATATCCAGCAACGTCCAAGAGACAAGGCCACAAATTCCTAGAACTGATGACTTCTGCACATTTACACTCAGGGTGGGGGGTAGGGTGGGGAGAACAACCTGAAACCTTAATTTCTCCTATACAGATGAAGGTAAGGAGTAGCCTGTCCTTATACCTTGACAACACAAGCTTAGGCAAAGAGGAGGAAAAATTGGGAAAGCCCTCCCCAAGCTAAAAACAGTTTATTATGATTACTTGTCATTTGCTATAGCCTTGACCATAGTCAGTGAGAACCATGCTGGCAGGTGATTACTGTGCAACTGTCTGCGGGCAAGGCTTCCTATGTTTTTTGCACTACTGAGTTTCTTTACAAGCAACACCCTCCATTTGCTTCTAAACTTACAGGAAAACATACATAAAAGAGTGTAAATAAAATTTATTGGCATCACTTAATGGAACAGTAATAAAACACAGACCTCCAGGCAAGGCCTGTTAAGAAGCAGCAAGTTTTGGCAAGTAGGGTAATTAACCCTTGAAACAACATACACTAATTCAGTGGATTCGCTCTCACTTCACGATACAGATTTCCTGTTGCTATAGCTCTAAACAAACTACGGCTCTGATCTGACTCGCCTTCCTGTGGAGCTTTCTGGCCTCAAAACCTATACATTCACTGAGCTATGTGGCTCTTGCCTTTAACTTACTTGTGGTATCTTGCCAACATACTTGACTTGCTAACAGAAAATAACTGCATTAAACAAACAAACAACAAGTTGTACTCTTGCTTTATAGCTTCACTTTTGGCTGTGCAGGAAACTCCACCAATTGCCAAGAGAAGGCTTTTGTGTAACTTGGCAAACTGGAGCAATTCTTATCTACTAGCATATTTCTATGTAGCCCTCAGGTAAAGAAGTATCAATATATAATAACTATTCTCCTATTGCTCAGCTTGAGATAAAAAGGTTAAAAACTTGGGAGATTTCAGACAACAAAAGGTTTATTTCTGTCCTAAAGCTGGAACATTTTTCTATAATCTGCACAGCATTTGCATCAGCTTAGAAAGAACGCCTTATTCTGATGTACTGTGAAATATTCAGCAGCGTGTCGTATTACTGAAAACATTTGCAAAGTTAACAAACTTCAGTTACTACACTTTCTTTAATAAAAATCAGCTTTCAAAACCTAACTTGGTAGTATTTATTAGTTTAGATAGCCTTAAGATCTGGTCAGCACTAACATTAAAGTCTCGTTTCTTTACTGTTTACATGTTTAACAGCCTCTCAAATATCTGTAGTTACTGTACAGCGTTTCAAATCTGCAATTCCAAGAAAAGTTGTAAGCAGAAAACTTTAAGCCTCAACTCAGACTCCCAGAGTTTAATTCTTTTGCTGTTTGCTTTTTCTGAAACTTAAGAGACCACAGTATAAGGAATATCTGCTCTTTAATATCCACTACAAGAAACTGATAATACAGCTGTATTTAATTTACATTTCTCAATGGGTTTCCCTATGAAGTCGCAAATTATATCACATGACCAATATGCAGGCTGCTAGCATGGTCAAGACCTCTGTCATGTTTTACTGGTGCAGTATTTATGGTCTTATCTTCACTGTATTGCTGAGAAATGTAAAGACTGATGATATGTCCTCAAACATACGTGGCAAGACTGATACATCTAGTGAATGCATTAGTTTACCCCATGGCTTTCATACCCAGATACATTTTTTTAGCTACCTTTTGTAGTTTGCTGCCACCAGGTGTCGAACAGGAGTGTTCACCAAGATTATGTGGTACGCATTTTCGTTCATCTTGCGTAGGCAAAGGCAGTTTCTCATTCGGGGAAGCCGGATGGGGACTGCTTCTTAGATTCAGAGCGGTTCTACGTAAAATGTAAGGACTAACCTTTCCAGTGGGGATATCAGCAAACCCTGAAAAATAAGCAGCTTCTATTAAAAACAGCTAAATTATGCTGTCTCAAACAGATCTTCTCTTTCTTCACAACAGGGATAAAAATAGCTGATTAAAAAATATATAATTTGTTCTATTGAATAAAATGGATGAAAAAGATTGCTGAACAGATCTTGTGTATTCCAGAATTCATGTGCCAGCCCTGGAAGTTGTAGACAAGGTACAACAGTAATTCAGTAGCAATGTTTTTTACACAAGTGTTTGATCTTTACAGATACATTATCACCTGGCAAATAATTTCAGTCTGAAAATGTGCTGGTTTTACTATAATTCAATCAGAACATGATACCGTGACACCATATTTCATGTTTTTCTCTGCACAGAACTACAGTGTAATAGATTGTCTATTATCTCTCTACTTAGCCTAGTTACTGAGACATTAACTGGCACATATGTCCTCAGAACAGGTGTTTCCAGAAAAATAATAATACTGTTAAGAAAATGAAATGCAAGTAACTTCGCAATCCTGACTTCTGGGAGTGACTGCCAAAGCCGAGGCGATTCAGTGTATCTATCTTGTCCTTCAGTGATTGCAGTCGCATGTATTATAAAGGGGTACTTAACAGGTCGTTGAATGTACAACACATTTTTCAGGTTCTGATTTGCACTGTCTCCTCAGTTACTTTCTGCTACCACATACCCTTGCATGGAATATCAGGCTACCTAATCTCATCGCATTCACAGTAGAATGAAACTGAACTCTCATTAAGATGGTAATATATTTCTGCTATGGGCAAGAGAGTTTCAACTCAGGGAATTTTAATCCATTTAATGTATTGCCAATTAATACACTTTTAATCACTGCTTCTGGTATTGAAAGAAATAAAAGCACACAAATAAGCAAACACTTGGGGAAAACACCTCTGCTTGCCTCCAGACACATCTCCTCCCCAGTTACTGGTCTCTAGTCACCTCGCTGCATGCTACAGCTTTAGTGAGGTGATGGGAGCACAACTGATGGGGGTCAGATCCTGCTCCGTAACACAATTGCTCAGGCACGGAGGAATCAACTGGCTGTAGTCCCTCTGGGATCATACCTCGTCCTCACCCCCCCTTCGGCCTCCGCCCCAGCTTAGGCTACCACCACCCCCCTCAGCCTTGTCCTCCTCGGTATGATACTTGGCTTCAGCATTACTTCTGTCCCTCTAGCCCCAGCACTGTTTTTCCTTCACCTTTCACTACCCTTTCTTACTCACATTTTCACAGAGACACAGCAAACACCTCTGACTGGTTCCATTTTGGCACATGGTTTTGTCCTTTGAAGCAGCTGGTCCCAACCACGTCTGGCACCGGGCAGCCCTGACATCCTTCCTCAGAGTCCCCCTGCAGCCCTCACCACCGCCCACGTGCCAGTCAAACCCCACACAGCTATTAGCTGCCTCTTTCAGCTCGTAAGGAGTCCTACCGAAAGAACTGTGGGGCTGTGGAGGGAGCAAACATGACTCCGTCACAAAACAGTACTCTAGCGCTCCAGTCTTGTTGCCTTTAAGATTAGATTCATTCCACATCCATTCTCCTGTAAGTTTCAGTGAATAGGTCAAATAATGCTTTTAAGAAGACTGCCTCTAGTTATTGTCAGCAAAACTTTGTTGCCGTTACATATCGTATGCTTAGCCTCTAACACATGCATTACCATGAACCACAAAATCGTGGCTGCCAAAAGCATCTAACTCTTAGCAGAACGGTAGTTATTCAACCAACATAAATGTGCAACGCTGGTCTAATGCCACAGCTCCACAAACGCTAACTTGGCAGATCTTCCATTGACTACTTTCACCTTCCATTGTCACAAAAAACGTTTGGACAGTCACCTACTCACCCAGAGTAAAACTAATGCAGCAAAACAAAAGAGAAAACCACAAACCTGCTAGGCTTAGGGAATGTTTGCCTTTATAAAATGCTATAAATACCTTTTTTCACTACTTCTGGAAGCCCATCTGCCTCGTTGTCTGTGTTCTCCTGATCCAGCAGATTTCGACAGAGACCATCTTTCCTTTTTTTTTTAGATGAAGTCTCTGGCACAGGGGATCTTGGTTCTCCATTATCATTCCTTTTGTCTTCATATCTGTGCCTTTTACTTGAAAGCTTAGTAATACCTTCATCTGACCTCAGCTCTTCCACAGATTGATTGCTCACTGTTAATGAGTTAACAGAATTCAGCAAAGGAGTGCTGACAGCATCACTTGTCAGCCGTTTCAGCTGAGCATTCAGCAAATTGACTTGTGTTTTTAGCATCTCATTTTCTTCCTCTAGTTTATAATATTTAACAATTAGAGAGCAGTATTTCTCCAAGTTCTCATTTGCTTCTCTGGTTTTCACTTCCATAGATTCCTGTAATTCTTCCAGTTTAAACTTACTTTCTTCTCTAATGGTATTTGCATCAGCACCTTTCAGCAAAGCAAAACAGCATTATTCATATAACTGACATAAAATGCATATATAAGAATTTATAACGCAATGGTCACACATCTTTAATTATACATGTTCTCTAACCATGCAACTATTAAAAAAGTGGCAGTATTTATAACAAAATCAGTAATGTGTTAGACATAATAACATATTTGCTAAAACAAACATGCAAAATTTGAAAAAAATCATTGCCCAGTGGACGGGCAAACATTTTTCCTGTCATTTTGTAACTTCCGAACACTCAAGTTTGTATCCCTAACTTACTTCAAGTACCATTTACAATACAGTGCATCTCATGGAGTGAGCCAAAATATAAAGTATGAAGCATAATCAGAGGAGAAGGCTTGCTGGAAAATGAGAAAAGAACTTGTACACAAATTTTAGTTATTAATAAAAACACTCCCCTTCTCCCTTGAGACACTTTAACCACAAAATTGTAATATTTAAGACATAAATTAATAATCCAGTTGCCTCTGATACTTCAAGAGAAAGAGGATTAACTAGATTTTGAAAACATTTGACACATTTGCAGTTGTACTTTTTTATACTCAGCTAAGAACCGTGTTCTGTCTTAGAGCTGCATATGCAAATGGAAATTTTGGGGAAAAATAGTTTTACAAACAAATACACTGCTAAGAAAGCATTAAGATTGAATCTAGATCCAGTTACCTTCCTTCTTATGCTCAGACATAGTTAGATTTTTCTTCTTTAATAGTTCATCACGTTCAGCTAGTTGTTTCTGCAACATTTCCTTTTCCTGTTCCATCTGCTTAGAGGATTTCATCCACAGCTGCACTTGACTGTGGGCAAATTCATTTTCTTTCTTCAGTTGAACTATGATGTTAGTATTATCAGCCTACAAAATAAGAAATGTAGTTATTGCACCAGAAACATAATTCTTCCACTTAAACATTACAGTGTCAAATAGAAGCTTAACTGTTACACTATTTTAGCTGTAGAGAACGGTTGCAATGTATACTTGATTCTGTACAATCTCATTATTGCAGGTCCTTTACTGCAGGAAACATGAAAGTCCTCTTGCTAGATAGGTACATACAGGCAATTAACTCAGCAGAAAACAAGAATTTAAACACCAATAAGGAAGATTTACTGTCTTCTGAACATTCATAATTTGTTAGTATATCTGATTACTGATGTCAAGTCTGGCATCCTACCTATGAGAAAGCTGTATGAACTCCACAGCAGTTGTCCTTTTTTTCCACCTGTTAGCACTTCACTGACATGGCATAAGAAAGTGCTGCTTTTCAGGTAACAGATTTCAAACCAATACTCTAAATTTTAAAGCGCTCTCTCCCAGTCTAGGTCGTCTAAGTCTCCTTTATTCTTCTTTTCAACCCTAACACATCTTATTAGCACAGAGGCAAGATAACACAGGTCTGCTTTGCACTCTAAATTCCAGCTCAAAAATGCTACTTTGAGCAGCAGCAGATCATTCCTTTCTATGTACTTCCACTCTCCTGGGCTGCCTGCTCTTCTGGTCTGGTACCATCAACCTGTGTGCAAATACCATGCAGGGAGCACAGCTGGAAGCCTTGTACGCTACATTTACACTATCATGGGTACTATTTTCTGTCACTAGCACATATCCTATAGTACCATATCATTGGACTACTGGTATTAAACAAATTAACACCAGAGTGGGAGGCCCTTTGGAATAAAGAACTGTTGACCAAGATGAACATATTGCAATTCAGTGTTTACTTGCAAGTTAATTGAATTGACTGTGTTCCTTCAAGAGTGCACTCAGAGATATTCATTCCTGAAGTGAGAGTACAGAGTTGGAGCCAGTAATCAATAACAGACAGAAGTTAAACAAACAACAAAAAAACCCAACCAAAATAAAACCAACAAAGAAACCCCCCCAAAAAAAGTAGATGAGAAAAATTCAAGGGAAATTAATACAGAAATTCAGCTATATGACAGTTAAACTTCACTTGTGCTACTAGAAAGCAAACCAAGCACATTTAGAACTGTTCCCAGCTATCAGTTGTTCACAGTATGTGGAGCTCGTATTCTATCACCACTAAGAACAGTTCTGTCATAATTGTAATGAGAATTCAATATAAAGTGAAATTGATACTCTCAAGAACCACAAGCAACGCATTCAATCCTAATGCTCAGGACAAAACATGGTATTTTTTATCATCAAAGTAATTCACAAACAGAAAACAAGGGCACTGCAAAGTCTCTTTTGAGTGTATTCTAACTACATGGTAACCCAGTTGCAACATTCAGTGTAGACAATAGACAGCTGTGTTTAGTATCAGGTAAACCAACTCTAGGTGATCTCAGCCCTGGCATACCTAGCAGGATTTTTCTAAGGTAGATCTCAACAGTAACAATGTTTCCTCCATGCTCTATATACTCACTCATTAGTGAAACAAAGACTGTATCAAAGTCAAGCCAAACCTCTGGAGCACTGATTCCCAATGCTACATTTATTTTAGGACACAGTGCCTTGGGTCCCATATAATTGGCAATGCTTAAATATGTTTTACTTAACCTTAGTTTTTAGGAGTTCTCCTAAGGTTTGATTAGCCTCTTTAAGGGAATTATTTAGTTCTTCTTTGTTTGACTTCAAACGCTCAATTTCCATTTTTTGTGAGCTGATAAAGTGCTCCAGTGAATTCACCTTTTCTTGACAGACCTCAATTGCTATTTCATTCTAGAGAAAAAAAAACGTGCCTAATTACTATGATACTAAAGAGGATATTGACTTGTATTTTAAAGATGCATTTAAGAGCATATCACACACAGCCCATAGGAATTATACAGCAAATTTGCTTGGTATGTTTTGAGGAGTCTAAGACTGAAAGAGCAATTTGTCTCAAGTGTACATTTTGAATACCAGAATCATGCCTCTAAGAAGTCTGCCATTAGAATGCCCTTATATTTTACTATAACTTCCTCTTAAATTTACTTTTTATTCACAAGAATGTAAGTTATTAAGAAATAATTACAGTAAATTGTTTGCCTGTGTCCTACTGCCCTCAAGTACATATTCACTGACAAATATTTCTGCAGAAAAGACAATGGCCCCTTGTATACAGCATGGCTGACAAATGCATTTCCAACAAATTTGTCCTTATATCCTGAAGTGGTTAATCTTTCTTCCTCATTCCTAACAAATGAACCATTTACTGAACTAAAACATGCTGTTGTTTTCCCTTTTTCAAATGTATGGTCCCAGATAAATGATACAACACTTACTGAGTTCAGAGGCAAATTTACCTTTCACTGCTTGCTATGCAGAAAAAAAAGTAACACTTACCAAGTTCCAAGGTAAATATATAGAGAGTTTGGAAATATTGTTAGCAAAACCAATTTCTCTTGCAATATAATCAGCAAAATCTTGTAAGATACGTAGAATTTAATCAAAAACTTCCAGCATCATTTTTCCCATTTTCTAGTTTACCTTTTGGTTTGCTTCTGTCAGAGCATCCTGGTGGTCTTTCTCTGCTTGAAGTAGTCTGTCTTTGTATTCTGATATTTCTCTTTTCAGTTCACTTTCTTTTTCTTGTAGTTCTTTCTGGACCATTTCCAAACTCTTAGTCAGTTCATTTTTTTCTGACATAGTTAGATGCAGCTGAATCTGTAAACAGTAATAGCACATTCTTTGGTATTTAGAATTTTCTCAATGGAGAAACAATTGACCCATTAAACTATTTGACTTTACATCTGAAACGTCTTTGAATTTCCAAGAACTTGGTAAATAAGAAGTATTTAACAGTGGCTAAAGACACCATAATCACAAAATGGAATATCTGAACACAAGAGGCAGGACAGAAGACAATGGAGGGCCTCCTAAAAAAAACCAACCAAAAAGCGTTACAATCTGAGGGGTATGCTGAGTGCAAGTTTGCCAACACTTATACCCACCAGAACTGCCAAAATCAAAGCTCAACCCCTCCAAACATTGTTCCCTCTGAGAGTGACTTGACAGGTTAAGGGTCGCTTTCCGCACCCTCTTGAAGATGGCAAAACTTTCTAAGCACTTTCATTTTAATCCACTTTCATAACTGTACGGTTTGAACAGCTGGCCTGTATTTCCATACAGGATTTCTGAAAGCTGCAGAAATCTCTTTCCCCACTCAAAATCCTCAACACCACAACAGAAACAAGACCCTGGTTATAAAATTTTGTAAAAAATGAGTAGGTCAGAAGACCACTTCAGCTGGTTTAAACACATAATACTGCTCACAAATCAGACCCACAGTCATCTAGACAGTTAAAACAGCCTCTAAGAACTAAATACAAACATATTAAAAATAAAGACTTTAAAACTGTTTCTTCCTTGACTTTGTCCAGAAAGAACTTCAACACTACTGAAACACTGAAAGTAGTTTAGTTTTAAAATAAACTTGAGAAATGCTACATTTTTTATCTAACATCCTCAGCCTGATGATTGAATGCCTGCAGTAGAGAGAATTTCTTGGTACTGAAAGATGTCTAGACACCCACCAGGGGCCTTTATGCCAAGAAAACATAGTTTTGATAGAAGGAAGAGAGGGGAAAAAATTATTAACTAAATATTCTATCTCTGAAGAGAACATGACATTTTCGGAAATTTGGAAGCAAAAACCTCCAATAATGTACACTAGTACAGCTCCCTTGAGCAGCCTCCACATGTTTACTATATTTGAGCATCTGGCCCTGAAATACTACACATAGAGTAACTAACTTTGCTCTTTTCTGAATGTTCTTGAATAAGTTGTATTTCTTCAGCAAGCTTGTTTCTTTCTGTAGTAGATTCTTCCTGTAATTTGGAAATCTTCCGTTCAGTATCACTTAGCTTGACTTGCAGCTCAGTACAACTTTCAGTCAGTTCGTTTACCTGAAATTAAATTTTCCAGAATTATTTTTAATACATATGTCATGACCTCCAAAGACTATTCTTACATGCAAAAAACTGGTTTTACGATGGGTTATTTTATTCCCGTATCTAGTCTAACTCCAAGCAAGAGTCACAACAGGCTGATGCTGTTTTTACATGGCAAGTGTCCAATTGTGTCACTTTCTTCTGAGCTCCCAACATACTTATTCTTGATATAAAAACTCACTCACCCAATACTAATTTGTCCTTCCTCTTTCTTCTACAGGAAAGAGGAAACTGCCCTGCACTATTTGATTACTTAAACTTCTACACCTACTATCAAGCAACCTTTCCATTCATCCTACACAAAACAAGGTTGTGCTTTCCAGCTCTGTAACTTCAATACAAACTCAGGATTGCATGGAAAACATGATTTTATAAATAGGATGCTTACTGTAAAAGTCTGAGGTTAAAGTTATTTTAAGATATCATTTATTAAGGAAGTGATAAGCGCAGAGGACATTTTATCCTCACTCCTAAAAAGGGAACTGTACCCTGATGGAAATGGTATTACCTTTTTACATAAAGTGCTATTTTGAGAAAGTGTAGATTCCAACTCCTTCTCAAGGTCCTTATAAGACGCTTTTAGAACATTCAGGATATCTGGAAAGGTTTCATTATCAGAAAGATGTTGCTCCTTCAGCTTCAGCTCAGCAGTCAAATTCTGCAGCCTTTTTCTTTCCTGCTGCCAGCATTCATGCTCATGCTGCATGCGTGCCAGCTGTAAAGACAGCTTCTCTGTTTCTTTCACCTGCTTTTGAAGAGCACCATTTTCCTGCACCTTTTCATTGAGTTTTTGTTTACAATCCGTCAATTCTTGAAGAAGTACTTCCCTTGTTTGATCCAATTTGATATTTTCATTTTTTATTTCCTGACATTCCTGTAACAGTATTGTTTTATCTTGCTCAAGACAAGCTACTTGATTAATCAAGACCTTCTCTTTTGTTCTAGCATCTGCTTCCTCCTTGCAAGAAAACGCGAATTTCTCACTTATATCTTTGAGCTTAGATTTCAGCAGCACCACACTATTTTCAAACTCATCCTTGATTTGCATCTTTTCTTCCTCCTTTTCTTCTAACAGTTTTGCTGTAGTCAGTTTCAAAGACTCTAGCTCAAGGATTCTTTCTTGCTTTTCTTTTAAATCTTTAGCCAAACTCTCTTTTTCTGACATGAGAACATCAATTTGCAAGTTGAAACACTTCAGCTTTTCAGTCATCTCTTCCACCTCCAATTTTAATGTTTCTGCCTCTGCTTTAGCAGTCTCCAACTGAATAATTACATCTTCTAGATTTTTCTCTGACATCTCCAGTTCTCTTTCAAGCCTCTCTATTTTATCCTGAAGAAAGTCAGCTTTCCGTTCGCTCTCTTTCAGCTTTTCAGCAGTGTGGTGTTTTTTCTTCTCATCGGATTCAATTTTTACTTTCAGCTTCTCAATTCCACGTCGCAATTGGTCTACTTCTTTCTGTGCCGAGTTGAGTCTAGCAGCAAGTTCACTTTTTTCTGTTAACAAGCCTTCCAAAGATCTGGAAAGCTTTGAATTTTCCATTTCTGATGAACTTAATTTACTTTGCATCATTTCCAGCTCTCTTAAAATCAGCTCTTTCTCCTTCTTCAAATCTGCTGCTTCATTTTGGAGTTTCCCTTTTTCTAAGGCGAGAGACACGGCATCATTTTCCACACTTTGCAGCTTCTGCAGAAGATCATCTTTTTCATTTGATAATTGATTTACAGCAGATTTTGCAGTTTCCAGCAGATTTCTTTGTGTCCTCACTTCACCCTCTAACCTGTTAATGAATTCAGTAGAATCTACCTTAGCTGACTCTAGCTCTTTTAATTTCTCTTGTAGCTTCTGATACTTCTGATCCAGTTCTTTTTTATTTTCAGACAACATACTCAGTTCTTGGCCAATATGGTTTTTCTCAGCTGTGACTGAAACAAGGTGCTCTTGAAAGCCAGAAATAGTTTTCAGGTTGATTTCCCTCTCCCTTTCTAAATGCTGACATTTTGCCTGAAGCACCTCAATATCATGCTGTATGAACAAGGCATGGTTCTCAGTATTAACTTGCTCAGATTTTGGACTCCCCTGTTCATTTTCAGCTGCAAGAAATTGTTTATGACAATTTCTCTCAGTCAGTTCTACATCATTCAGTGTGTCATCTGCATTAGACAACCTAACTTTATGTATCTCCAGCTCAGACATTACATTCTCTGATTCGTTTTCTAATGAGACTACTCTAGGAGATAATTGCTGCTTATTGACAGAGACAGATTCCAGCTTTTCCTTTATGTCACAGTTTTCTTCCTCAACAGCTACAGTAGCCTCCTCCAGTTCTGCAAAATCTGGGCTCTTCAGAGTTAATTGTGGGTTCTGAAAATTCAGCTCTGAGTTTAATTGCTCAGTTTTCATTAGTAAATCCACATGTTTATCGCTTTCTTCTGCCTCATAGATCAGCTTCATATTTTCAGCAGTCTGTTGTTTTGCTGCCTCCTGCACAGCTTCAGTGATTATTTGATTTTCAAAGAAATCCCCTGCACTCAAAAGCATACTACCATTGGAAAATGGCAATGCAGTGGCATGGTCTGAAGGGCTGGCTATTTTTCCTGACATATTTTTACACTCATGTTCTCCAGAAATCTCAGTATAACCTTCCATTAATCTTGCTTCAGCAGTCTCAGTTACATTTTCACACACAGAGGTATCTCCTACAGCTTTTTTCTCAATGGGGATTAGTTTCGGTTTATTGCTTTTTAGTGCTGAGTTTTCAATAGGCATTTCCAATTGATAAGGAATATTGCTTTCTTGTTGAGTGTTCTGCAAGGGTTAAGAATCAATCCGTTAAAAAAAAGGAAAATAAGAAGTATATAAGAAAAAAACAAGGTGAGTTTAAAAAGTTTTCTTAAACTAGTAAAGCTCCTCCTCTTACGTGAAATAAATAGATAGCATCATTCTCTACTTCAGAATCTGCCTTCTCATGGAAAGGATTTACATTTATTTATAGACACATGCATCTTGGGCCAAAAGGTTTTCTAGATACTAAGTGAAATTTCAGCCACATTTACTGAAAGATTAAGTGCAAAGTTATCACCTCCGTATTGTGGGAAAATAGGTGTCTACATGACAAAGTGAAAAATTATTAGTATCACTAGTAGGGGAAAGGTTTACTGCACATCTTCTATTAGACATCAGAGAATCTTCAAGGGACACAAGTTCAAATCTTCAAACAATCCCTTTTCCAAATCACCACTCTCTGTCAGAGGCAGGCTTACATTTGGCACCACCTGATGCTCTCATTCAAAACAATAAAAATGAGTAACTTCAAAACCTGAGGACTCCAAAAAAGAACTGGGTCCGGAGGCAGCACCTGAATGATCTGCACTGAGCACTTCATCTTACAAAAGCTCCAGCTATCCGTGGTAAGGAACAGTACTTTCTTCAGTGACTATGTATCAGTGTGAATGCTTTATGTGTATTGCAAGCAATACATACTAGTAATATTTTCTTCTCTGCAAGGACCAGTTACTCAGTGTTGCCCAAAATCTAAGGCTTCAACATGCTCTGACAGAGAGCAGTGTTAAACCTTAATTTCTGAGTCTCCGTTGACTGGGCACTAGAGGCCACTTGCACAGGACTTAATGGTCAGAACTGGAACTGTCAGAAGTAGAAAATGCACCTGTTAGATTTATTCAAGGGAAGTTAGTCTAATACACTGTATGCAAGAATTAAACTGGGTTTCCTCCATTCTGAGTCAAGTTTTGATTCTGCCAATCCTTATAAGGAGCAGTAAAATCTAGATTACCGGTTGCAGGCCACCTACAGCACTGACAAAAAAAAAAAAAAAAAAAAAAAGAGCTGACTCCCAAATTTCTTATTCCCTTAGATATTTTGAAGGAATTCAGCAGAGCAGCTAATTTTCATTTCAACCTATCAGCTCATTCTGTTCTGATGATGATGATACTGGAAGGAATTAAGAGGTGTGGAAGCAGTCCCAGTTTGCTTGTCCCGTGAAGGGACAAGGGAAGCATGTGCATCTTTAACCAGCTGCATTAAATCAGAGATCTAAGCTTGCAGATACCGCAGTGCATGCACACCCACTAACAAAGCAGGATCCACCCTAACAGAAGGAAAAACCAGGAAAGTGGTGCAAAGTATTACACAACTTTAATAGACTAAAGTTGTTGGGTTTGTCATCATTTGTTATTTCTCATGATCCCTACGATACATAAACCAGAACAAGGTACAAATTATTTTCCTACTTTCTTTAAAGAACAGTACCATTTCTGTGGGACACAATTTTAAACATATTTAATTTCAAAATTTAAATTTGGCTTACCATAAACGAAAGGGTTGACATAAAACTGATTTGCATAGCAGCAATTACTTACATTTTCAGTGTCTGTGCAGAGCAGTGAATGAGAACTTAAATCAAGGACTTGTAGTTGGAGTCTTGCTGCTTCCAGCTCCAAAGACAGATTCTCAGTTTGTTTTTTTTCTGCTGCCAGTTTGCACTCCATCTCCACAGTCACATTATTCAATTTCTGCTGCCATTCTTCCTTGTCAAATAGATTTTGCTGTTTGAGATTATCTATTTCTTTTCTTTCAGAAAGGATAATTCGTTTCAGCTCTTCTATTTCCTCATTTTTCATATTCTCTTGAATGTGAAATTGGTCTTCCAGCACCTTGATGACCTTCTCATATGTCTGACACAGCAGCTGAAGTTCTTCAGGTGTTCTCTCTTTGTTAGATTTTCTAGGAGTAACACTCCTGGGCTCTCTAACAGAGTCCAGTTTGTGATCATTATGACAATTTTCAACCAAAACTTTTGTTGCACCTTCTGGAATTATTTCTGCAGAATTGTTCAGCCGATTCATTTCCTTTGTCCGTTTGCACGTACCACTGTTATAAGAATCAAGCACCTCACTCACATTCATAAGACAGAGGCTTTCAAAAAGATCTGAAGAAGAAATTGTGGACTTAGTTTCATCTAATTTGGACAGTGTGTCATTTTGGCTAGAAGATAGCAGCACTTTCAGAGAATCTAGATGAGCATTGCTCAGACTCGTCGACAACGCAGAATTTTCTGCCTTCAGTATTTCAATACAAGACCGTAGCTCAGATATCTTTGAGCTCATACTGCAGTGCTGTTCATATAACTTCATGTAGTCATCCTGGAAAGACGAAAGCTTCTCTCTTACTTCAGCAAAGTGTAGTTTAACTTCTTTGCTGGACAATTTTAAATCTTCATAGTCAGAACTGGGTTCAGTACTGCATTCTTTAAGTCTGAAGGACATTTCCTCATTATCAAAATACATTCTCAAATCGCTGTTATCACTTTCATCCATAAGTTCGTCAGGAAAAATACATTTACCCACTTGCAAAATTTTATCTGCATTCATTATGTTCTCTTTCTCTGTCACTTTATTAACACCTGTGATGCCATTGGGTTTTGAGTCTTTAAATCCAGAGGCTACTGCAATGTTCTCACTCTGCAACGCCTCACACATTTTCTCGAGCTTGCTCAGATTGTTTGTCACTACCTGCAAGGATGATGCCAGCAAGACTGAGGAATAACTTTCATCCATTCTTCTTTTGCCACAATTTGGGGAAACATTGTCATAATTATACTCCAATGAGTGGCCACCTTCATCTAATGCTGTAAGGAGAGAATCTGAAGTTTTCAATTCTTTAACAGTCAGCAGTTCTTGCTGCAGTCTTTCTTTCTCTCTCACACTTTTCTCAAGTTCTGCTTCCACACCTTTCAAAGCAGTCTCCAGTTGCATCACTTCTAACTTGTAGCTCTCTAGAGAGAGCTCTCTATCCTCAAAATCCATTTGAAGAAGCTCAAGTTTAACTTTGTATTTATTCAGCTCAGCATCTTTTTCTTCCATCGACTTCCTCAACTCTTCTGAATGGATTCTCTGTTCACAACTAACATCACACATTAGAGCTTCACTTTTTGTTTCTAGCTCCTTCCCCAACTGCTCCTTGTCATGAAATAGAATTCCACATTTCTCTTGCATTGTATTTTGTGTCACCCTGACATTTAACATTTCCTGTCTTAAACAGTCAAGCTCCATAGAGGGCGCATGTTGGATACTGGAAAATTCTGACTGCAGTTGCTGAAGTTCTTGAACCAAATCTTTTTTTATTTCTTCTGAGGCTATTAGTTTACATAAGATATCTTTGTTCTCACTAAACACCTGCTTCTCTTCTTCTAATTTTGCTTTCTTTTCCTCAGTTGTCTGCTCTCTCAGAATGCTTATCACATTTGCGTTTTCTTCTTCCACTGATTTATATTTTGCTTGCAAAACTTCAAGCTCTGTTTTGATTTCTTCAGTTTTTGATTCAAGACATTGTCTTTCCTCCTTGTGTCTTTCAGACATTTCAGAAATGATTTCTTCTCTTTCCTTTAAACTATCAGAAATACTTTTATTTGCTTCCAGTAAAGTTATTTGTTCTTGCTCTAAAGCTCTGCTTAAATCCTTAAGGGCTGCATTTTCTTCAGTAAGTTCCTCAATTTTTTTGCTATATGAGCAAATCATTGAAGACATGTCCTTCTTCTCTGAATCCCATGTTCCAGACATGAGCTTCAGCTCTCTTACTGAATCCTCAAGCAATTTATTATTGATCTTTAAATCCTGAAGCTCAGCTTGTTGGTTTTCTAATCGTTCATTCAGGGTTTGCAGTTGCATGTCCTTTTCCTCACAAATAGCTGAAGTTTTTTCAACTAATTTCTGACGTGCTGAAATATCTGCTTGCAAGTTACTAATATGCTGTTTAGTTTCTGCCACGAAGTTTTCATGCATCTGTTCTATGTTAAATAATCTTTCTTCTGTTTCACCCTTCATTTGCAGCAAGTCTTCATACTGCTGCTGCTGATTTGAATTCTGCTGCTTTTGAGCCAACAAGGAAATCTCAAGAGAAAAGATCTGATCTTGTAAAATGGCGAGATCCTTAGTTTCCCCTACTTCTGGAAGAGCTCTTGAGCATCCATGATCCTCAGCAATGGAGTTACTTGCTGCAAGTTGCATATTATCTAAAACAGTTTTATCCTGACCATTTTGTAAATTAACTTCTCCATCTTCTGTCACTTCTGAAGTATCTTTTGCTTTTACAAGACAACAGATTTTTTCATGTTCACCAAGCAGGTCATGGTAACATTGCTCCCTTTGCAGTCCTTCACTTGCTGCTACCTGTAACATTTCTTCTAATTCACCAACTTGGTTGGTAAGCTGGAATATTTTACAGGACATATTTTCTATCTCTTTACAGTACTTTTTATCAGAACGTTCCGCTTTCTGCTGAAGTTCATCAAAAGCCTTTTTTTGTTCTTCTAATTCTGCACTTTTACATTCCAGCATGTCTTTAAGTTCTCTGATCTCTGCGCTTTTCCTGTCACTTTCAGTTTCCATCATTCTGAGTTTCTCAGTATGCTCGTGATTTCTGATTTGCTGACTTCGAAGGGAACTCTCCAGGTCCTTAATATGAGCCAGCATACCTTCCTTTTCAGACTTAAATTTATTTATAAGATGATCATGTTCATTTTTCCACTGAGAAAAAGCAGCAGCCTCTTTTTGCAATTCTTCACATTCTGTTTGCTTGAATCCAAGCAGCCTCTGCAAAGCTTCTGATTCTGCCTCCATTTTACTTATTTTACAGTTTTGTTCTTTAATATAATTATCTTTTTCCTTGAGCAGGTCTCTGGTAGAATCTTGCTGCTTTTCCATGTCAGCTAAAGCAGTTTTCAGCTTCTCCATCAAAAAACAGCTCTCTTGCTCTTTCAGTTTCTCTTCCAGTAAGTTCAGCTCTGCTTCCTGAGCAGTATTCTTATCTATAAAAGAAAGCACCATCAAATTTTTGCCAGTCAATACTGGTAAATCTACCGCTAATTTTCTAAATTAAATATTACTGTTTATTTCTATTATTTTCATGTCCAAAGCATTACTCTCAAGTTATAACACTGGATAAAGGATTCTTTAGATCACCTTAGGCTATCAGACACTAGGTACTCATAGACATTGTCAACTTTCCACTCTGAAGGTTCATACAAGTCTGTACTCCAAGCTGGTCGGTCCTTACTTGTCAGGTGTAACTAACTGTTGCTTCCATGTCTCACTTCCACCAAATTTTTATATAAAAGTTGAGGGGGGTTCTGTTTGGTTGTTGGGTTGTTGTTTTTTTTTTTAAACAGGACAGGTGTCATTCCAGTAGGAGACCTTCTCGTGGGTCACTCATACTCCATTTCTGCCAAAGACTATCTAAGTCTATATAGTCATTTTCTATAATTGTCGTAATTGTTTCCTTGCCTTGATAGGAACAGACTAAGAATCACGAAGGATAAGTACGGGGCAGGCAGGGGGAAAAGCATTACATTCCACTAGCCGGCTGGTCAAGGCTGCTACTTTTCTGTATGATCAAATACAGAATCATCAGTTGAAAGGCAATGAAAAGTTTGGTCATCATTTTAAGGTGAACAGAATCAAATTCAAAAGCTTCATTTTGAAATCTTACATGAAGTTTGATGGATGCACAGAAACAAGGGGGATGCAGAGAGACAAGGGGGAATCTATCCTCTTTTTTTAGTCAGATCCAGCAGAACTACAAGGATTATTTCAACTCAATTCCTGAAAAACTGTGTTCTCAATTAGAAACAAACACTGAAAGTAAGACTCAACTGTGGTTACATAACATTTTCCTACCTTTTTTTTTTTCTTTTTTTTAAACTTTGTGAAACACATGAAAATACAAACCAGAAGTTTTCTGGTTTAAATAATTTTTTAAAAAGTTTAAAAATACTGCTACAAAATTCAGTTTGCTGATAAGTTCAGTAGAGTTTGATTAATTTTAAAATTGTGTATCTTCAGGAACTGTATATGGCCATAGATAAAAATTAATTTCCATTTAGGACAAACTCAATGTTGGATAAAAGCACAGTGGAAGCCTTTTTACTTAATTCACAATGAAACTTACAAGATTGCAGGAAACTTACATCACTAAACATGCAACAGGAGGTCCGCAAATTTAAATACATAACTTACTTTTCACCTCTTCTGCAAAATTCTGGCTCTGCTTTAAAGACTGCTTGATCGTATTTAGTTCTTCCTCAAGTTGGTGGAACTCTTTGCATTTTTTTTCAAGTTGACAGTCAAGAAGATTTTTCTCCCATTTCACTTCCTAAAACAAAACCAAGTAAGACCATATTTCATATGAATTGCCAAGAAGATGAAATAATTCATTTTATTTAAATCAAAAGAAAGATATTCCATTAGGTTCTATTAAGTCTTTGGGCAGCTATGGCCGGGGTCCTAAGCACCGCTTGGGAACATAATCTGAACTGTTCTTAACTAGCTGACAGCATCTGAGAGATGCTGCCAGTTAACCTCGTTAGCATGCCCCTTGTTTGCATAGAGCAAACAGCTCCACACAACCTGCCCCAAACAGATCGAGACAGGACAGAACATACCCTACAAAAGTCTGAGCTGGTGAAGTCAGGCTACTTTCCCAAAGCAACAAAGGAAACAAATCCCTGCAATGCCATCAAAAATAACAAGAAATGTATAGATCAGATTTCACCTATCATCTCATGCAGAGACAAGTTCTCGTTACACTGATCATCATCATCATGGCAATACTGGTCAATTTCATTTACAAGTGCTTACTGTTTCAGATGGTTGTTTTGCCATTAGAAGTATTTTCTTCCAAATACACTGAATTAAAAAAAAAAAACCACACAAACACAAACCAAAACACAAACAAAACTATGTAACTATGTTGCACACAGGAAGCTAAAATAAAAGTTCTTTTAAGGAAACTAATCCTTTTTTTCCAAACTCTTGTGATGCTGGACAACAGATGGCACGGAACTGGCATGGCCCAATTGGAAACAGGCCATCAATTATTCATCCATTTACTACTAGCAGATGGGCAGCAATTCACAAAAGCCAAGCTCAAGAAATGGAAAGGTCTGGATGAAAAAAATTAAAAGCTTGCTGGCATAGCAGGCTTGTTTTTGCAACAACATAAATAAATCACCCTCAGAACATGATTAAAATTGTCACTGTCACTAACAGTTACTTTCCCTTCTACTCCATAGCCTTCCCAACCCACTGTTTAAAAAAAGAAAAAAATCCGATCACATAAGTTCAATGAAGAAAGTTTTCTAGTAATCTTAACAATAATTTTTCAAAGGACAAGTGTCCAAACTTCTTGCATTCAAAGTACCATATGCAGACAAAATACACAAACTAAACAAGCCTGTTCATGAGAAGATCTAGGGTGATCTACAGGAAAAAAACCAAACAAGTTGAAGGCATTCAAATGGCTGAAAGGTCCAATTATTTTGATATGGTGCAAACGTTCCCATTAAGTACCACTCAGCAAAACCCAGGAATCCATAATTTAATGGACTAAGTATCTGAGATTGGAAAGTGTAAATGACTGGTTAAAGCTATAAACCAAAGAATCCATTTGGTTTCCATTTAGCTATCAGTTCGACTTGCACACTGTATTACTCAAGTTAGCCACTCAGCAAGTGTCCCTTGAAAAAACAAAAAGCAAGCTAAAGCAAACTTCAGGACCTATACACAGGTAGTACTTTTTATTCTGGAGAAACCCTTATAGGGCAGGCTTATGAGCAGTTTAGGGACTGACTGACCAGTTTTTCCAAGAATAATTGTGGGCTTGCATGCATCATCAAAATGTAGACCATACGCTAAGATGCCAGAACTGCTAAGCTATTGAGATATCACCATTGCAAAGCTCAGTAGTCCTTAGACGAAGCGTATCCTGTATGTCTTACACATTTGGAACACTAGTCTTATTATAAAGTAAGGACTAAAAACAGCAGTGGATTAACCAGTGGAAAACAACTATATTCTCCACTGGGTAGCTGTACCATTAGTGTAAGACCACAACAATTTCTCTTTAATAAAGGAAAAGAAATGCCAATCTCACTCTTTGTTTTCTTTCGCTATTAAAAAAAAAAATAATCTACTGTCAACAAAGCCTCCAAGACTTTGAAACAATTTGATGCAGTATTTTGCATTATATTTATCAATGACAGCGAGGAAGACAGGCCATACCCCAAGTTCTGCTAACATATACCACACTCCTCATGTGCGAATCTTAAGACAGAGAACTGTAGTGTTACTGATTTTTTCAGATATTACAACC